>NC_134691.1:84093757-84393757 GCF_050947455.1 Rhinoderma darwinii
AGTCTATGAGGGATCCGTGAAAACAGGTACCGCACGGGTGCAAATCGGCCATGAAAAATTTGGTCGTGTGAATAAAGCCTTAGGTATTCTGCTATACCTTGACATGATTAGTACTTGTTACCCTGCAGAATTATATTAGTAAAATGAGTGAACTTTGATATAGTTGCAATATCTTATCATTCAAAGTGATGTCAAGACTAAAGTACATAAGCCACACATGCAGAGCAAAGTTTATGGTCACTTCTTTGTCAGAAATGTGTTTGATCGTCTGCAGTTTTACAGATTTTAAACTGCAACTCTGTATGTGGCACTAGTTGTTTTGCTCATCCTTATCTAGTAACTCTTATGGTGCCCATACACATTAAATGAAAGTCAGCTGAACTTGCCGAAGTCGGTGGGACCAGACTATCTAATGTTTATGTGGGTCTCCCAACTCCACACCAACAGCAGATGCTGGGGGGAAAAAGGAATCTGGCATCTTGAATTTCATAATATGTAAGACTAAAAAAAAAAGACCTAAGTCCATCCAGTTCAGCCTATTATCCTGCAATGTTCATCCAGAGTAAGGAAATACCTCATCTTGGAGAAAAAAAAATGTTTCCCCGGCTCCAAATATTGGCATATACCCCTGGATCAACGACCCATTTTCAGAAATCTAGTAACCATAACTTTTAATATCACACTCAGAGGCGTAGCTAGGTTCTCCTGCACCCGAGGCAAAGTTTCAAGCTCGAGCATGAAACCATTTCTACATTTTAGAAGCGATATAGTTGTATAAGGGAGTTATCACAACAATAGATTAAAAGAAAAAAAATTAGAGGCGCCACGCACAGACCCCCCCCCTTGTAGATAGCGCAACGCACATACCCCCCCCCTTGTAGATAGCGCCACGCACAGACCCCCCCCCCTTGCAGATAGCGCCACGCACAGACCCCCCCTTGTAGATAGCGCAACGCACATACCCCCCCCCCTTGTAGATAGCGCAACGCACATACCCCCCCTTGTAGATAGCGCAACGCACATACCCCCCCCCCCTTGTAGATAGCGCCACGCACAGACCCCCCCTTGTAGATAGCGCCACGCACAGACCCCCCCTTGTAGATAGCGCCACGCACAGACCCCCCCTTGTAGATAGCGCCACGCACAGACCCCCCCTTGTAGATAGCGCCACGCACAGACCCCCCTTGTAGATAGCGCCACGCACAGACCCCCCCTTGTAGATAGCGCCACGCACAGAGCCCCCTTGTAGATAGCGCCACGCACAGACCCCCCCTTGTAGATAGCGCCACGCACAGACCCCCCCCTTGTAGATAGCGCCACGCACAGACCCCCCCTTGTAGATAGCGCCACGCACAGACCCCCCCTTGTAGATAGCGCCACGCACAGACCCCCCCTTGTAGATAGCGCCACGCACAGACCCCCCCTTGTAGATAGCGCCACGCACAGACCCCCCCTTGTAGATAGCGCCACGCACAGACCCCCCCTTGTAGATAGCGCCACGCACAGACCCCCCCTTGTAGATAGCGCCACGCACAGACCCCCCCTTGTAGATAGCGCCACGCACAGACCCCCCCCTTGTAGATAGCGCCACGCACAGACCCCCCCCTTGTAGATAGCGCCACCCACAGACCCCTCCTTGTAGATAGCGCCACGCACAGACCCCCCCTTGTAGATAGCGCCACGCACAGCCCCCCCCTTGTAGATAGCGCCACGCACAGCCCCCCCCTTGTAGATAGCGCCACGCACAGCCCCCCCCTTGTAGATAGCGCCACGCACAGACCCCCCCCTTGTAGATAGCGCCACGCACAGACCCCCCCCTTGTAGATAGCGCCACGCACAGACCCCCCCCTTGTAGATAGCGCCACGCACAGACCCCCCCCTTGTAGATAGCGCCACGCACAGACCCCCCCTTGTAGATAGCGCCACGCACAGACCCCCCCTTGTAGATAGCGCCACGCACAGACCCCCCCTTGTAGATAGCGCCACGCACAGACCCCCCCTTGTAGATAGCGCCACGCACAGACCCCCCCCTTGTAGATAGCGCCACGCACAGACCCCCCCCCTTGTAGATAGCGCCACGCACAGACCCCCCTTGTAGATAGCGCCACGCACAGACCCCCCCTTGTAGATAGCGCCACGCACAGACCCCCCCTTGTAGATAGCGCCACGCACAGACCCCCCCTTGCAGATAGCGCCACGCACAGACCCCCCCCTTGCAGATAGCGCCACGCACAGACCCCCCCCTTGCAGATAGCGCCACGCACAGACCCCCCCCTTGCAGATAGCGCCACGCACAGACCCCCCTTGCAGATAGCGCCACGCACAGACCCCCCCTTGCAGATAGCGCCACGCACAGACCCCCCCTTGCAGATAGCGCCACGCACAGACCCCCCCCCTTGCAGATAGCGCCACGCAAACCCATTTCATGAAGTTTCCAACGCACATTTCTTGTGCTGATGTCCCTTCCAGAGGCAATTTGGAACTCTTCAGCACTCGCTGCCTGTGCTCTGTGAGTTTGCCTGCTCTACAGCTTTGTTGCTGAGCTGTTACTCCTAGATGCTTCCGCTTCTCAATTAACCGGAGCAGATCTAGGAAATCAGACATTTCACCATCTGACTTGTGCCATCCTAGGACAATGTCATGTTTAAAGTCCCTAAGCTTTACTCCCCTGTGGGATAATTATTGCATAGGGACTGTAGGTTTTATGGAGGGCTGAAAATGTTTGATTAATAAAAGCATAATACAAATTGCACAGATTTGTATTGATGGTAATTTATTACCATTTGAAGAATTTCGAATGAAATTTGGTTTGACACAGAAATATTTTGTTATGTTCAGCATTGGTATGCCAGCCTGAAGACCAAAAATAAAGAAAAATTGGACTATAGGAAGGGTTAAAACTTATAATAAAATTTTTTTATTAAAGGAGTAATCTCAATGATTTACACTATGCTGCTCTCTAATCGGAACAAGGGTTGGACTATTAAATCACATGAAATATGGGATAATGATTAGGACTTTGCTCTGGAACAAGTTAACCACTTTATCATAAAAAGTATTACAGAGTTATGGAGACAGTTACACAATTTATGTTCACACAAAGATTATAGTATTCCGCCATCTTCCTGTTCAAAATTGGGAAAAGGGACGCAGCAGAATATGCAAAATGGAGACCTGAAGGTGCTCCAATATTGGAAGAATGTATTCTATATTAACCAAGTGATTAAGGTAAATGTAAAACCGACACAGGAGCTTTGTATTTGGTGTTTTCACCGTAACCTGAATGTAATAAAAATTTTGCCAATACTTTGAACTTTGATAGCAAGCTGACTGTCTTGTTCAGTCCCTAATTTGAGACCGTGGACTATTTTGACTTCCAAGACTTGAGTTTAGAACATGCGAGGTCCAGATTCCCTGGGAAATTCCAAATATTTAAAAAGATGTGGGAAATATGGTTGTGTTTTTAAGGATTTGTCAAGAAATATAATCTTTGGTAATGCTGAAATCCCTGTGCTGGATATTTTTGCTCAAAAACTTTTATAGATAATTATCATTTATTGTTGAAATTTGTATTTCTTTTTTTTTACCGGGAAGTAAAATTGGCATTGTGGTGTTTTTTGTTATCTTTTTTTTTAGATGTGGGAAAAAAATAATAATATCTATATTTTAAAAAAAAAATATACATATGTGAATGTTTTTTTGTTTTTTAACAGATTACTGTGCCAGTAAATTTGCAGCTGTTGGGTTTGCAGAATCTGTTGGGCTCGAAATGTTAGCTCTGGGAAAGACTGGGGTGAAGACCACAATTGTATGCCCATATTTTATAAACACCGGAATGTTTGATGGATGTACAAGCAAGTATGTATTATAGAAAAGTAATATTTCATCAAAAAATTGTATAAAGTATTTTATGATTTGCTATAGAAGAACTTTATCCCATGTGCAGTGTCACTGAAAATGTGGGCTACATTAGGCTCGTATCCTCGGTAACATGTTTCCTGCATCTCTATTTTATTTTTTTTGCTACAATGAAGCATCAACCAGGAGTAAAAGTTCTCACCACGGGCTACCGTAAAGCTATTTAAGCTTTTTGCTGTGGGGGGCACATTCTGCAATTTTCTTAGACATATGGTCTTCTTTAGCTAATCCTGACATTATATGTGGATAAATGATGACGCACCCTTTATCAAATATTCAACAAGGAAGCAACATATCACCATAAATATAAAAACACATCAATGACTGAGATGAATCAATAAGGCAAAAAACAACACTAAGGAAAATTTAAATTCATTCAAAAATCAACTGTTTGCATTTGCTATTACTTAAACTATAATGGTCAATTCCAACAAGCTCTAGACGAGACAGAGAGGATGGTTAAGGGTTCCTACGAAGAAGCAGGAAATCTATAAAATCCCAGTCCTCACCCATGAAGGGGTTGTCCACTTTAGAAAACCCATTTCTATATAACCTATTAGGAAATTCTGAGTTAATACAGGGGGTTCATCTGTTCGGGATCCTCATCTCTTGGTCAGAATGGACAGTGGTTTCAAAGAGCGTCTCTCACTCTGGAAGACCTGACCTGTCCTGCATTACACAGACAATCTATTGATATGAATGGGCACTGTGTAATGCCAGGTTTCCCCAAAAATTACAGATGATCACTGGGGGTCCCAGCAGGGGACACTTTGTGTTCAGCTTATTGTCAAGGAACTCGTCTAACAAACCTTGTCCAAAGCTGATAATCCCTTCTAAGGCTACATGCACACGAGCGTGACAGAGTTACGTGCGTAAAAACTTGCGTAAATCTGGTGCGTTGCATTATTTCATCTGTGCTTTGAGAGTGGCATGTGATTTTCACACACTCGCAAAGCACTTTTTTTTTAATTTCAATGGATTTGATGCGCAAATCACGCACAGCACACGGATGTGTATCAGTGCCCGGTGCGTGTTTTGCAAAATATGCCCCGTAAAAAGAAGTGCATGTCACTTCTTGAGCCGTTTTTCATTGACTCTATAGAGAAACGGCAGTAAAAACGCGAATTTGCTTAAACAGCTGAAAATCAGGAGCTCTTTTCCCTTGAAAACAGCTCTGTATTTTCAGACCTTTTTTAGTAAGCGTTGTGAACATACCTTAAGGCGCTTAGTACCTGTGTGATCCTTCACTTGACCAGGGTAGATTTTCAGTATCTGAAAGTAAACAATTTAAAGTTCCTATTCAATAACAAAACAGATCTTAGAAAAATTGTGAGGAATTAAACTATATTCGAAAACTGCAGAGCTTTCCATTCTATAAAGAATAAGCTTGTTTGCAGAAAAGTCTTCGGCTACATCTACATTGACACACAGTGGATTTGCTGCCGGATTTTTTTTGTTTGTTTTTTTTTGACTGGTAGCAAAGTGGATGTGATTTTAAATAAATGTCATCCACATTCTATGAAAATTTTCCATGCAGAAATTGACCTGTTGTGAGGGTTTTAAAATCTGCATGGATTTGTTGCAGATTTTCCTTATTGAATTTAATGGGGAAAGTCCGCAAGCAAACCCGATTGTTGTGGATTACCTGCAGATCTGTAAGTGCAGATAGTTCAAAATAAAAAAACGTCTTACTCCCCTCCCCTGGCGCTCCCATAGCAACGCTTCCCTGGTCCCCGCCGGTGTCTTCTGACCCGGCTTCCAGCAAGGTCTTATCGACACGTGACCACCTCTGTCAATCACAGGTGGCAGTGGTCACATGTGACGGTATGTCATCGCTGGAGAGTTATTGAGCTCCAGGATTTAGACACTTTCTTATGGCCTGTTCAGGTCAGCGTCGCATTGCATTTGGGGTTTTCGTTCATTTATTCCATCAGATGGACGGAAACCATAGCTTTCGTCTGCATTACATTGATTTCAATGGTAATTATTTTGTTTCGGTTGGTTTCCGCTCCGTAAAGCTTCCTTTTTTTTTTTTTTTTTTTTTTTTTTTTTTACAGAAACAATAGTGTAGTCGACTACATTATTGTTTCCGTTCATCTGCTCCTCTGATGGAATAGATGAACGAAAACCCCAAACGGAAGCCGACGCTGATGTGAACAGGCCCTTATTGAGAAATAGTCAGCATCTATGGCAACTATGTACAGTTAGCTTAACCCCTTTCCGACCAGCCCACGTAGATTAACGGGCTGCAGCGATTAAGCAATTTCTAACAGAGCGCACAGGCGTTCCTTGCAGCCCGGCATCCCTCAGTACTGGCTGCTACTAGCAGCCTTGGTACTGAGGGAAGACCTCAGGTGGGATTAGCCCGTTAAATGCGGCAGTCAATAGCGACCAGCGCATATGAGTTACAACGGCACCCCACGACGCGATTGCGGGGTGCCGATGGTTGCTATGGCAACCAGAGCCCTAACAAAGGCCTTCGGGTCTGCCATCTGCGTAAGGAGATTAGGTCCTGTTCGAGTGTGAAACTGACCGGTATAATACCCTGCAATACATAAGTACTGCAGGATAATATAACGATCCAACAGTTGGATCTAGAAGTCCCTAGAGGGACTAAAAAAATAAATTAAAAAAAAGTTTAAGAAAAATTTACAAAAATAGAAAGTAAAAGTTCCAAGTAATAAAATTAAAAATCGCCCTTATAAAGTCCTTTATTGTTAGAAAAAATAAAATTATCGCTGTGTCCGTAACGGCCTGAACTATAAAAGGTTTTATTTATTCTGCACGGTGAATGCTGTAAAAAAACAATACCAGAATCAGTTTTTTTTGTCACTTCAGCTCCCAAAAAATTGAATAAATAAGGATTAAAAAGTTGCATGTACCCAAAAATTGTACCAATAAAAACCAGCCCCCACACAGCTTTCTTGATGGAAAAATAAAAAAGTTATTTCTCCTAGGCCCCATTCACACGAACTAGCTTTTGCGGCCGCAATTCCCCCGAAAATCCACGGGAGAATTGCGGCCCCATTCATTCCTATGGGGCCATGCACACGATCGTGGTATCCACGGTCCGAGCGTGGCCCAGGAGCCCGGACCGCAGAAAGAACAGGCATGTCTTATTGGCCGCGGCCAAGTGCACAGCCCGCGATTTTCAGGTAACACCGCCCCCGGCCAACCCGAAAATCACGGCCGTGCACATGGCTACGGTCGTGTGCAGCAGGGCTTCGACTATGGCGGCACAAAAAATAAAATATTTTTTTTTAAAACTGATTTTTATCATGCAAACACTGTAAAACATAACAAACTATATACATAGGTTATCGCCGTAATCTCATCGACACACAGAATAAATTAAATATGTCCTTTATAATGCACGGTGAACGCCGTAAAAAAAAACAATAGAAGTTTTCACGGCCTAATTCCACTAAATTCAGCATAAAACCTGTGGGATCAAAATGCTCACTATACCACTAGATAAATTCTTTTAGGGCTGCAAATGCGACATGGCACCTGAAAACCAATCCAGCAAATCTTGAGCTCCAAAAGCCAGATGACGCTCCTTCCCTTCAGAGCCCTGCCGTGTATCCAAACAGCAGTTTACCACATGTGGTATGCCTGTAATCAGGAGAAATAGCTTTTCAAATGTTAGGGTGTTTTCTCTTCGTTGTCTTGTAAAAATTTATAACGTCTACGTTTTATTGGAAAAAATTTAGATTTTAATTTTCACGGTCTAATTCCACTAAGTTCAGCAAAAAACCTGTGGGGTTAAAATGCTCACTGTACCGCTAGATAAATTCCTTGAGTGGGGTAGTTTGCCAAAGTGTCTTTTTTGGGGGTGTTTCCACTATTTTGGCCCCACAAAACCTCTTCAAACCTGACATGGTGCCTAAAATATATCCTAATTAAAAGGAGGCCCCAAAATCCAATAGGTGCTCCTTTGCTTCTGAGACCGGTGCTTCAGTCCATTAGCACACTAGGGCCACATTTATAAACTTCAGAATCTGGACAATAAATATTGAGTTGCTTTTCTCTGGAAAAACCTTCAGTGTTACAGAAAAAAATTATTAAAATGGA
The DNA here is from genome assembly GCF_050947455.1 of Rhinoderma darwinii. Taxonomy (NCBI): domain Eukaryota; kingdom Metazoa; phylum Chordata; class Amphibia; order Anura; family Rhinodermatidae; genus Rhinoderma; species Rhinoderma darwinii. The sequence continues at coordinate 84,101,750 of NC_134691.1, forward strand.
AAAAAATATTTTTTTTTATACATGCCACCTCCACTTTTAGGGTTAAACTGTCTAAATGCTGCTTTGAAAACTTTGAGGGGTGCAGTTTTTAAATTTGGGTGACTTATGGGGGTTTGTAATATATAAGGACCTTTAAAGAGGCTCTCTCACCAGATTATAAGTGCCCCATCTCCTACATAATCTGATCGGCGCTGTAATGTAGATAACAGTGGTTTTTATTTTGAAAAACTATCATTTTTGACAGTTTTGAACAATTTTAGATTTATGCTAATTAGTTTCTTAATAGACAACTGGGCGTGTTTTTACTTTTTACCAATTGGGCGTTGTGGAGAGGAGTGTATGACGCTGACCAATCAGCGTCATACACTTCTCATTGTTCCAGCCCATTGTTACAGTGTGATTGTGCAGTGAAAGAATCTGGGCTGGAACAATGAGAAGTGTATGACGCTGATTGGTCACTGATTGGTCAGCCTCATACACTCCTCTGTACAACGCCCAGTTGATAAAAAGTAAAAACACCCAGTTGTCTATTAAGAAACTAATTAGCATAAATCTAAAATTGCTCATAACTTTGTCAAAAATGATAGTTTTTCAAAATAAAAACCACTGTTATCTACATTACAGCGCCGATCAGATTATGTAGGAGATAGGGCACTTATAATCTGGTGTCAGAGCCTCTTTAAAGCTGCTTCAGAAATGAACTGGTCCACCAAAAAATAGGTTTTGGAAATTTTCTGGAAAATGTGAGAAATTGCGGTTTAAAGATAATATGGTGACAGAGCCTAAGTGCTCTATATTGCACATGATATGATCGGCGCTGTAATGAGTTATGACCTATATTAGCTTTATGCTAATGACTTTCTCAATGGACAACTGGGCGTGTTTTACTATATGACCAAGTGGGCGTTGTGGAGAGAAGTGTATGACTCTGACCAATCAGCGTCATACACTTCTCCCCATTCATTTACACAGCACATAGTGCTCTTACTAGATCACTATGTGCAGCCACATACACACTGTTACTCAAGTGTCCTGACAGTGAACAGAGATCACTACCAACCAGGACGTGATGTCTATTCAGAATCCTGACACTTCAGTAACGTTTGTGTGAGATTTACATCAAGGCAAGCGTAATCTTGCGAGATTACGCTGTAAACTGTAATTTAAAACGAGATTACGCTTGCCTTGCTGTAAATCTCACACAAACATTAGCGAAGTGTCAGGATTGTGAATAGACATCACATCCTGGCTTGAGGTAATGTATGTTCACTGTCAGGACACTTGAGTAACGGTAATGTGTGTGTATGTGGCTGCACATAGTGATCTACCTAGAACACTATGTGCTGTGTAAATGAATGGGGAGAAGTGTATGACGCTGATTGGTCAGCGTCATGCACTTCTCTCCACAACGCCCACTTGGTCAAAAAGTAAAACACGCCCAGTTGTCCATTAAGAAAGTTATTAGCATAAAGATAAAATAGGTCATAACTCTGTCAAAAAATGATATTCTTTCTAAATCGAAAACACTGCTGTAATCTACATTACAGCGCTGATCACATCATGTACAATATAGGGAATTTATAATGTGGTGACAGAGCCTCTTTAAGTTCTTCTTGTAACGTCCTGGAATGAAAGGCTGTTCAAAAAACTATGCCAACAAAAAGTAAACATATGGCAAATGTTAATTAGTAATACCACACAATAGTTACTATCTGTTTTACAAGCAGATACGTTTACATTTAGAAAAATGCTAATTGTTGCAAATTTTCTCTAATTTTTGGTGTTTTCTCACAAATAAATACTTAATATATTGACCAAATTGTTCCACTAACATCAAGTACAATATGTCAGCCATCTCAGAATCGCTTTGATAGATAAAAGCATTCCAAAGTTATTACCACATAAAGTAAAACATGTCCGATTTGAAAAAATCTGCTGCGTCCAAAAGGCCTAAACATGCTGTGTCCTGAAGGGGTTAAAGAGAATTTGTTCCCTCTCCTGACATGTCTGTTTTAGTAAATATTTGTATTCCCATGTAATAACAGTTCCTCTCTTGTTCCACTTGGAAATTTATGAATAAATTGACAACTAAGTTTTACCAATCACCTTGTCAAAGGGGCGTGTCCCTACAGTCTCACTCGGTCAGCCCTGATTGTACATTTTTAGCTTTTGTAGGCACATACCACAACTAGTAACACCCAGTTAGAAACTTATGAATAAATTAACGAGTGTAATAACCGAGGAATGGCACAACGTAGAGTTCTAAGAAAATATGCTTCAAAATTTTTATATCCTGGGGAATGCAATTATTTACAAAAATAAACATGTCCGGAGAGGAGACTGGCCCTTTGTAATTAAATATATACTTCTGGCATAATTGTTTGATCAGTACAGGCCAAACCTCTAGAATCCTTTTACTGTGTGTTTTAAAAAGGAGTTGGGATGCCCTTTATGAGCACCAGGTTCTTGCAGCACCCATCAGCCCAATGAGCTTTATTGGAGAGCCATTCGGTCGGCATCTGGTGTCTATTAACCCCTTCCCGACATTTGTTGTAATTATATGTGATAGAAAGCATGTGCTTCCCACAAATTGTCGTATACTTATGACAAAATGGATGGCACCGTCTCAGAAGCGGAGTCCGTGCCATCATCCCTAAATGTCAGCTGTATCTTACAGCTGACACCCTGCTGTAATGGCGGGGACCGAAGTTAGCTTCGATCCTTGCCATTAACCCCTTAAATGCAGCGGTCAAAAGTGAGCACTTCATTTAATGTTTGCAGCTCATTGGCACCCCAGCAATGAAATTGAAAATGAAAAACCTGACAGTTGGACCTTCAAGTCCCCTAGTGTCGAGTGTTGCGGCCGCAATTCCCCAGAAAATCCACGGGAGAATTATGGCCCCATTCATTCCTATGGGGCCATGCACACGACCGTGGTTTTCACAGTCCGTGCATGGCCCAGGAGCCTGCACCGCAGAAAGAACCGGCAAGCCTTATTACGGCCGTGTTCTGCAAATAATGGCCGCGGGCGGCTCGCGGCTGACAATCCGCTGCCGCCCGACCCGAAAATCACGGGCGTGCACATGGCTACGGTCGTGTGCATGACGCTTAAAAAAAAGTTGTAAAAATATACGTTTCCAGTAATAAAATAAAACACTATCGCCCTTTTTCCCTTGAGTCCTTTATTATTGAAAAAAAAACTAAACCATACATATTTGGTATCGCCACGACCGTACCGACCTGAACTATAAAAATATTATTTATTCCACGCGGTGAATGGTGTAAAAAAAAAAAAACATTAAAAACAATGCCAAAATTTCTGGTTTTTGGTCACTCTGCCCTACAGAAATTGAAATAAAAAGTGATAAAGTCGCATATATCCAAAAATGGTACCTATGTAAACTATCGCTCGTCTCGCAAAAACAAGCACTCATACAGCTCAGTGGGCAAAAAAAACTTTAAAGTTGTGGTTCTCACAACATGGCGACAGAAAAAATACATTCTTTTTACAAAAATAAATTTAGTGTGCAAAAAGTTGTAATACAAAGTGCTAATAATTCGGTATCGCAGGAATTGTACATGAAACATATCTGCTGGAAGCAAGGGTGCCCGTATTCTACCAGGATAATACTTTGCACCTTTTGCATTTTGGGGAATTTTGCTGGGAGAGTGTAGACCAAAAGGGGGATAAGGAAGGACATTTATCAGTGTGACACTGGCCTGGGGAGAAAGATATTGCTTCACAGCGTAACAAATATCTATGGATTATTTTTTGTTTTTACCCCATTATTATAACACCTGACTATGCCTCTGATGTACTCTGCCCAGCTTATGTATACCCCCACATTATAAACTAAAATACCACTAAAACTCCAAACAAAACTACTACCATGCAAAATCCACGCTCAAAAGCCAAGTGGTGCTCCCTCCCTTCTGAGCCCTACAGTGTGCCCAAACAGCAGTTTACCACATATATGGCATCGCAATATCCAGAAGAACACTTTTAACATGCCCAGTGACATAAGCCGGGCATGACCTATTTGCCACCGAAATGGCATATCTGGCGGTAAAATTTTAATTTTTACTTTGCACCATCCGCAGCGCAATCGTTTATGGAAAAGATCTTGGGGTGGGATGAAAATACTCACTATACCCCTTAATAAATGCCTTGAGGGGTGTAGTTTGCAAAATTGCGTCACTTCTCAGTTTTTGTTTTTTTTTATCATTTCACATCAGAGCTTCTGCAATTGTGAACCAATACTGTGTAAGTCGCCAAATTAGGTCTCAACTTAGCATGGTACTCTTTCACCCCTGAGCCTGGTAGAGTGTACAAGAAAAAGATTAGGGCCCCATGTAGGGTGTTTCTGAAACCGGGTGAAACAGCATAATAAGAGAGCTGTCCTTTCATGGTGGCACAAGCTGGGCACCACATATTGGCATATCTATGGAAAAAATCAAATTTTCACTCCAACATCAAGTGCACGCTAATTTCTGCAAAACACCTGCGGGGTTAACATGCTCACTACACCCTTAGGTGAATACCTTGAGGGGTGTAGTTTCCAAAATGGGGTCACTTCTAGGGGGTTTCCACTGTTTTGGTCCCACAGGGACTTTGCAAATGCGACATAGTGACCAGAAACCAATCCAGCAAAATCTGCACTCTCCAAAAGCCAACTGGCGCTCCTTCTCTTCTGATCCTTGCCGTGTGCTCAAACAGCAGTTTATGACCACATATGGGGTATTTCCGTACTCCAGAGAAGTTGCTTTACAAATGTTGGGGTTCTTTTTTTCCTTTATTTGTTGAGGAAAATGAAAAATTTAGTTAAAGCTACATCTTATTGAAGAAAAAGGATTGTTTTTATTTTCACTGCCAATTCTAATAAATTCTATGAAAAACCTGTGGGGTCTAAATGCTCACTACGCCCCTAGATGAATTCATCAAGGGGTGTAGTTTCCTAAATTGAGTCACTTTTTGGGTGTTTTCTCTGTTTTGGTCTTTCAGGGGCTTTGCAAATGCGATATGGCCTCCGCAAACCATTTCTGCTCAATTTGATCTCCAAAAGCCAAATGGCGCTCTTTCCCTTCTAAGCCCTGCTGTGTGTCCAAACAGCCATTTATGACCACATGTGGGATATTGTTTTACATCTGAGAAATTGCTTTACAAATGTGGTGCTTTTTCTCCCTTAGGTTTTGTGGAAATTAGAAAAAAATAGCTAAACCTGCAATTTATTTGAAAGAATGTAGATTTTAATTTTCACGCCTACTTCCAATAATTTCTGCAATAAACCTGTGGGGTAGATATGCTCACTATACCCCTAGAGCATCTTCTTGAGTGGTGTAGTTTCCCAAATGGGGTCACTTTTGGGGATTTCCACTGTTTTGGCACCGCAAGAGCCCTTCAAACCTGACATGGTGCCTAAAATATATTCTAATAAAAAGGAGGCCCAATATCCACTAGATTTTCCTTTGCTTCTGAGTCCTGTGTTTCAGTCTATAAGCATACTAGGACCACATGTGGGATATTTCTAAAAAACTGCAGAATCTGGGAAAAAAATATTGATTTGCGTTTCTCTGGTAAAACTTTGTGTTACAAAAAAAAAATGGATTAAAAATGAATTTCTGCAAAACAAAATTTGTAAATTTCACCTCTACTTTGCTCTAATTCCTGTGAATCGTCTAAAGGGTTAAGAAACTTTCCAAATGCTGTTTTGAATACTTTTGAGGGGTGAAGTTTTTAAAATGGGGTGACTTATTGGGGGTTTCTAATATATATAAGGCCCTAAAAGCCACTTCACAACTGAACTGGCCCCTGAAAAAATAGCCTTTTTACATTTTCTTAAATGTGAGAAATTTCTGCTAAAGTTCTAAGCCTTGTAACATCCTAGAAAAATAAAAGGATGTTCAGAAAACGATGGCAACATATGGGGGATGTTAATTAGCAACAATTTTGTGTGGTATAACTGCCTATCTTACAAGCAGATATATTTAAATTTAGAAAAAATGCTAATTTTTGCAATTTTTCACTCAATTTTGGTGTTTTTTCACAATTAAATACTGAACGTATCGAGCAAATTTTGCCAGTAACAAAGTCCAATATGTCACGAGAAAACAATCTCCGAATCGCTTGGATAGGTGAAAGCATTCCGGAGTTATTACCACATAAAGTGAAATATGTCCGATTTGAAAAATGAGGCTCTGTCAGGAAGGTCAAAAGTGGCCAAAGCGGGAAGGGGTTAAAAGGAGACAATGGGAGCTGAAGAGTCATGGAACTCTTATTGGGCCTCATGTATGAAAATTGGGGCTGACAAGCACTGGCAGTGTTGCACATAGCAACCAATAAGATTTGAAGTAGATCTGTCACTAGTTTAGTAAGAATATAGGGTTAATAGATTAATAATCTAATAGGTGCTATGATGCTGATAACTAGAGTAATTTTCTTTTTCAAGAACTTTTATTTACGTTCTGTGCATTTTTTCTAAATATGCTAATTTAGCTATAATACCGGCCGCAGGTTGTTCAACACAGGGACTCGGTGCTTCTCCTGGAAGATGGACCCTGCATCGTTTTTTGCCGTGCCAGGACGACTCATCTACAGCTGCAGCTGTGACCGTCTTCCTGGAGGAGCGCTAAGTAAAATATTACACTGCCACAGAGAAAACGAAGAGTTAAAGAGTCTCTGTCACCAGATTCTCAAATCCCTATCGCCTATTGCATGTGATCGGCGCTGCAATGTAGATAACAGTAAAGTTTTTTGTTTTTTTTAAAACGTTCATTTTTGGCCAAGTTATGAGCTATTTTATATATATATATATATATATATATATATATATGCAAATGAGGTTTTAAATGGACAACTGGGCGTGTTTTTTTTCGTATGTACAACTGGGCGTGTATTGTGTTTTTAACTGGGCGTGTTTACTTGATTTAAGTAACTGGGCGTTGTGAATAGAAGTGTGCTGCATCATGCACTCCTCTCCATTCATTTACACAGCACATAGTGTTCTTACTAGAACGATGTGCAGCCACATACACAGACATTAACGTTAATCAAGTGTCCTGATAATGAATACACATGACCTCCAGCCTGGACGTCATGTGTATTCAGAATTCTGAATCTTTTCTGTGAGATTTCCAGCAAGGGAAACGAAATCTCGTTTACCTCGTAATCTCGCGAGATTACGCGTGGCTTTCTGGAATCTCACAGAAAAGATTCAGAAGTGTCAGGATTCTGAATACACATGACGTCCAGGCTTGAGGTCATGTATATTCATTATCAGGACACTTGATTAACGTTAATGTCTGTGTATGTGGCTGCACATCATGTTCTAGTAAGAACGTGATGCTGCTGTGTAAATGAATGGAGAGGAGTGCATGATGCTGATTGGTCACTGATTCATCAGCATCATACACTTCTATTCACAACGCCCAGTTAGTAAAACAAGTGTAAACGCCCAGTATAAAATAGCTCATAACTTGGCCAAAAATTAACGTTTTAAAAAAACAAAACGTTACGGTTATCTACATTGCAGCGCCGATCACATGCAATAGGAGATAGGGATTTGAGAATCTGGTGACAGAGCCTCTTTAAGCCTCATGCACACAGCCGTGCCCGTAATCACTGCCCAGGATTGCGGGCATGGCCGACTGCAGACAGCCACCCGAATTTCCGGACTCTGCGCCCATACAATATAGTCATATTCGCATATTAGAAAAATGCTCTTAACTTTGAAAATAATAAACGTTTTGAAACACAATTTACACTGTAGTTATCAGCAGCATAGTGCCTATTAGATTAGTTAGAAGATAGGGCATTAATCCCTTCCCGCACCTTGGCGTAAATGCACGTCCAGGTGAGCAGTAACTTTGCGCACCTGGGCATGCAGTTATGTCCGCGCTTTTACAGCTGACACCTGGGAATAACGGACAGAAACAGCGATCGCGCTGTTGCAGGAGCCTGTAAAAAGGACAATATACTGCAATACATTAGTATTGCAGTGTATTGTACCAGCTATCTACTGATTGCTGGTTCGAGTCCCCTAGATGGACTCATAAAATGTAATATTTAAAGTAAAAAAAAACAAAAACTTTTTTTTTCATTAAAGTAATGTAAAAAAATACACAAAATTGGTATCGCCGTGTCTGTAAATGTCCAAACTATTCCAATATGCCATTATTTAACTCTTACAGTGAAGGCCGTGAAAAATAAAGAATTTAAAACGGTCACTGTTTTTTGGTCACCTTGGCTCTACCAAAAAATGAAATAAAAAGTGCTCAAGAAGTTGTATGTACCAATAAAAGCTACAGCTAGTCCCACAAAAAAATAAGCCCTCACACCACTCTATTGACGGAAAAATAAAAAAAGTTATGGCTCTTGGAATGTGGGGAGGGAAAAACGAAAAGGATAAAGCAAAAAATGGATCAGTTCAGAAAGAGTTAATTAATTTATAATGAAAAAATATTTATGATGACATGTGGGGTATTGCTGTACTCGGAGAAATTGCTTTACAAATGTTGGGGTGCTTTTTCCTGCTTTATCCTTTGTGAAATTGAAAAAATTCAACATTTTAGTGGAAATAATGTTGATATTAATTTTCACGACCTAATTCTAATAAATTCTGCAAATGACCCGTGGGGTCTAAATGCTCACTATACTCCTAGATAGATTCCTTAAGTGGTGTAGTTTCCCAAATGGGGTCACTTTTTTTGTGTAGTTTCCACTGCTTTGGCCTCTCAAATTCGACATGGCACCTGAAAAACATTTCAGCTAAATTTGAGCTCCAAAATCCAAATAGCGCTCCTTCCCTTCTAAGCCCCGCTGTGGGTCCAAATAGCAGTTTTATTACCACATATGGCGTTTTACAAATGTTGTAGTTCTTTTTTCTCTTTATTCCTTGTAAAAATTAAAAATGTCAATTTTTTTTTCTGAAAAAAAGATTTTCACCTTTACATACTAATTCCAATGTATTTAGCAAAACAACTGTGGGGTCAAAATGCTAACTTTACCCCTAGAAAAATTCCTTGAGGGGTTTCCACTGTTTTGGTCTCTCGAGTGCATTGCAAACGCGACACGGTACTGAAAACTATTCCAGCAAAAATCAGAAATCCAAAATCCAAATGGTGCTCCTTCTCTTCTGAGCCCTGCTGTGGGTCCAAACAGCAGTTTATTACCACATATGGGGTATTGCTGTAATCGGGAGAAATTGCTTTACATATGTTGGGGTGTTTTGTTTTTTTTTCTCCATTATTCCTTGAAAAATGTAAACTTTCTAAGTTTTTTTTTTTTATTTTTTAAAAAGTGATTTTCATCTTCACATACTAATTAAAATAAATTTAGCAAAAAAAACTGTGGGTTCAAAATGCTAGCTATACCCCTAGATAAATTTCTTGAGTGGTGTAGTTTCCAAAATGGGGTCACTGTTGGGGTCTTTACTGTTTTGGCACCACAAGTGCCTAAAATATATTCTAAAAAAAAAAAAAAAAGGCCCCAAAATCAACTAGGTGCTCCTATTTTTGCTTAGGCCGGTGTTTCAGTCCATCAACACACTAAGGACACGTGTGGGATATTTCTAAAAACTGCAGTATCTGGGCAATATATATTGAGTTGCATTTCTTGGGTAAAACCTCCTGTGGTACAGGAAAAAATGTATTACAAATGAATTTTGGCAAAAAAAACCTGAAATTTGTACATTTCACCTACATTGCTTTAATTCCTGTGAAACGCCTAAAGGGTTAAAACGCTTTCTGAATGCTGTTTTGAATACTTTGAGGGGTGCAGTTTTAAAAATGGGGTGATTTTATGGGGACTTTCTAATATATAAGGCCCTCAAAGCCACTTCAGAACTGAACTGGTCCCTGAAAAAATAGCCTTTTGAAATTTTCTTAAATATGAGAAATTGCTGCTAAAGTTCTAAGCCTTGTAACGTCCTAGAAAAATAAAAGAATGTTCAAAAACAATGCAAATATAAAGTAGACATATGGGAAATGTAAACTAGTAACTATTTTGTGTGGTATTACTATCTGTTTTACAAGCAGATACATTTAAATCACTTGGATAGGTAAAAGCATTCCAAAGTTATTACCACATAAAGTAACACATTTCAGATTTGAAAAAAATCAGCTTCGTCCTGAAGTTCAAAACAGGCTCAGTCCTGAAGGGGTTAATAAACTAGTGACAGATCCTCTTTTAAGGTTTTATATTTTCAAATGTCTAATAAATTATCAGATTCGTTGCTGTGGCAACACCTACACTTGTCTGCACTAAATTTTTATTTTTACGCTTTGTATCCATTGATTAAATATAATCTTTACACTTGCGTCTGCTTTGTTGTCTTCTAGATGGCCTAGGTTCATGCCTATTCTAGAGCCAGAATATGCTAGCAAGAAGATTGTTGATGCCATCTTAAAGGAGCAAGTGTACTTGGTGATGCCTCGCGGTCTCTACCTCATATTTGCATTCAAAAAGTGAGTTTGCAGAATTTCTATATGCTGATAATAAGAGATCCAAGCTATATAATATAAAATGTAATATATATATTTATTTATTTTTGTTACGGGTGCAAGAAAATTTTAGTGATTTCTGCATTGATTGCTAATATGTGGTTGTACTGTTCATGTCTTTTATTAAGCACAGTGAGTAAACCTCCACAGTGCAGAGAGAAAAACTAAGTGAGCTTCTGTGTTAATGACGTGTCCAAGAGATAATTGGCAAAATGTGTTTCAAGTAAAGAGATGAGACCAAGTGTGGGTTTCACAGGTATGTTTGCATTAAATAAAGGCACACATAGCCTGGTTACTAACAAATCTGTTCTTCTAAAGGAACGATTGGTTAGTGTGAAACAAGCCCCGAGGCAAATGGCTTTCAGAAGATGTTATAGATATGCATCAAGATGAAAAGGCTGCAAAATAATTTCTAAAGACCTTGGGGTATGTCAAGGACACAATGACCAATGCTTAAAGGGAATGTGTTGCCAGAAAAACATTTTTTTTTTTTTTTTTTTTTTAATTAAACATTTAGTGTGTAGGTGATTAAACATTGTTCACATTTTTTTTATTTTTTTCACGAGTCAGGAAATATTATAAATTAATTCTAATTTATAATATTTCCCATTGCTGGTCACTAGATGGAGCTATTCCCAAAATTGCAGCATTGCAAAATTGGGTAAAAAGCCCTCGCTCTAGTGAGCTCTCAGCATCCCCCCCCCCCCTCCTTTATCCTGGCTAGTGCCGGGATAAACGAGGGGTTTGAACGGTCTAACCTCCTACACTGTGTGTCGCCATTTTTTGAGCTAACACACAGTGTAGTAGGTTTACATACAGTAGTAAACGTACACAAACACGAACATACATAGAAATCTCTTACCTGCTCCTGCCGCCGAGGCTCCCTCCGGCCCGTCCGCTCCGTCTGCTGCCGCTGGTCCAAGTGCACAAGTCCGGAAGCCGCGACCGGAAGTAGTAATCTTACTGTCCGGCCGCGACTTCCGGTCCACAGGAAAATGGCGCCGGACGGCGCGCATTTCAAATTGGACTGTGTGGGAGCGGCGCATGCGCAGTTCCCACACAGACGGCGTACATGTTAGTGGATGGAACGGGCCCCGTTCGCAGTCCCTATGGGACTGTGGCTGCCGTATTCCATGTCTGTATGTGTCGTTAATCGACACATACAGAAATGGGAAAAAAAATGGCAGCCCCCATAGGGAAGAAAAAGTGTAAAAATAAGAAAAAGTAAAACACAAACACACAAATAAATATAAACGTTTTTAATAAAGCACGAACATCTTTAACATATTAAAAAAAAAATTGTGATGACATTGTTCCTTTAAAGAGGTGAGAAAGAACCCAGGGGCAACAGCATAGACCTACTGAAGACTGCAAAAACTTCTGTACATGTGTCCACTATTAAAAACACGCTGAACAAGAATTATTTTTATGGAAGAACCCTGCGAAGGAAGGCAATGTTTAAAAAAATAAATAAATTGCGGCCTGTCATGTTTGCCCACAATGCTTCTGGGAAAGTATTCTATGAACAGATCAAACAAAAGTGGAACTTTTTTGCACAAATGCTGCACAATGCAATATTTTAAGGAAAAAGAACACTGTGCATCAAAACCTCATCACGACTCTGAAGCATGGTGGTGGAAGTATCATGTTTTCTTCCTCTGGGCCTGAACACCTTGCGATCATTGCGGGAACGATGAATTCAAAAGTACAGCAAAATATTTTATAGGAATATTGAAGGGCAGCAGTCCATGATCTCAAGAGACGTTGGGGGATGCAATAAGACTGACCCAAGCGACACAAGTAAATAAACTAAAGAATAGTTGAAACACAAGATCAGGCGTAACCCTCACAGTTGCAGGGGGTTGTGCCGCTTAGTATATTATTGCGGAGCAGAGAACTATTCTCTCCCTGTCCTACCACTAAGGGTACTTACTAAAAAAACGTCTCAAAATACGGAGCTGTTTTCAAGAAAAAACAACTCCTGATTTTCAGCCGTTTTTTTTTTAGCAACTCGTGTTTTTGGAGCGGTTTTCCTATAGTCAATAAAAACCTGCTCCAAGAACGGCTCAAGAAGTGACATGCACTTCTTTTTGGAACAGAACTGCGGTTTTCCTATTGAAAACAATGGGAAGATGTTTGGAGGCGTTCTGCTTCCGTTTTTTGTGCCGGTTTACAGCCAGAAAAATGGCTGAAAATAAGCCATGTGAACGTACCCTAACTCTGGTAAGCCACAGGCTGTTTTAAGCCTATGGCCTACTAGAGGGACATTTAGGGTTGATGACATCTCTGCATCACGCTGCCTGGCGGAAAATTTTATGGGAGCGGGATTAGGTGAGGTTTTTAAAATTGTAATTTTCATTGCTGCAAAATCTTGCACTATTATTGGTGAAAAGTCTATCTACTATATGTGGGTACATATCTACTATATGGGGGGCACTAAAAAGGACAAGTGTGGGGGGGCACAGCATGGAGAATTACTGTGCGGTGGCACTATTACTGTTAGGGGGCACTGTCAGTGTGTGAGGCACTAAAACAAGCACGATTACAGTAGGGGGCACTATTACTGAATAGGTTGGGAATATGCTGGAAAATCAAGCAGCCAGAGACGTCTGTTCAGTAAATTTAATAGAGGCAAGATGTGGCTGGAAAAAGTCGTGATTGGCAGATGAAGACTAAATGGGAAAGTGGACGACCGTGAATCTGAGAAAATGTCACCTGTGAGTCACTGGATGTAGCTGTACTGTAATCACTTATATCATCTGCAGATTGCCTGTGTAGGACTGGTGTGTATATACTACTATATGGTCACTTCATAGTGGTAATAGTGGTCTTTGTATAGTGGATTTAATTCAGCAACAGTATTATGGTATGTTTCAGCCACTATGTGGTGGAAATATGTGGTCATGATGTGGCTACATTTTTCAGTAACCCTATGGTAGCATTATTCCGTTACTATGTGGTGTTCATATATGGTCCTAGTGTGACTGTATTTTGTCCTTTTGTGTAGTGGTTTATAGACCTTGGTATATACTGGGTTTTGTTCAGTAACAGGATGGTGATACTTATTCCATGAATAGTGGTATTGTGTGGAAACTTTGACTGTATAATTTAGAGGTATATTATCATACATGGAAAATTGTCTTATAGCTATGTTGTCTTTGAGACTCGCAACGCCACTGTGGCCCGCACATCCGAGCAACAAGCGGGAAGGGTGGAGATGGGCATTGGCAGGTGCAACATTTGCCCTGGGACACAGGACTGTAGATACACCACTTCAGTAGATTTGAATTTTGGAACCCTATTGGGATACTGTGGCATGACCGGAAGAGGGCTTTGCAAGCAAGGCATCCCAGAAATATTGATGAAACTAAACAAATTTTCAGGGAAGACTGGTCAAATTCCTCCTCAACGTTGTACAAATCTTATTTGCAGTCACAGGAAACGTTTGGAAGCGCTTGCTGCTAGAGAAATGTTTACTCCGTAAAAGAAATGAACAGTACAACTGTTTTGTGTGTTTCTAGTTTAGTTAGAATGTTTTTGTTTTTTGTTTTTGTCTATAATTGTGACTTAGATAACAACAATCAGTCCACATCATAATTATAAATCCATGCGAAAATCCAGGTAATTTCACTTTTACTTGCAACTGTATGTATTAAAATGCTTTAATCTCTGATACTATGCTTCCATGGATATCTAATGGGCACCTTTTACTAAATAAATATATATAAACATTTTTCTTTTTTGTTAATATATAAAATCTCTCTCCTTTTTATCTTTAGTATCATATCTGCAAAATTGGGAGTTGTTCTTGGGGACTACTTTGGAGCATTTCACTTCATGGATCATTTCAAGGGCCGTGTCAAGAAAGAATAGAGTAAGCCAGCACAGCTACCCGCATTAAGATAACCTGTGAATGTAAAAACAATTTGTTTAATACATAATATCTCATAGACCAGCAGTACAAACCAAAAAGGTTTCCAAATTTTGATTTTGTGTAATAAAAATGTAATTAAATTTTTATATATATATTGTATCAAATTCCTTTATTTTGTATTTGTTTCTGTCCATATAGAAAAAGTCTATCTGTGACACAAATTTTGGAGACACTCCAATAATAGAAAAATATCACAACACTATCTGGAGTTTTACAATAAAAAAAATACATGTGTATGTGTAACACTTTATATTTACAAGTAAAGCTTATTTGATATTTTGTTGTGGTTTATGTATTTAATTTTTAATTTTTTCACTTTCAAAATTGGATATTTTGTGTTTCTTGGGCTCTGTTCACATCTGCGTTGGGGTCCTGTTTTGACATTCCATCGGAGGTTTTCGTCAGAACGGGACCCTGAGCATTCACAAACGGACTTTGACAGAAACCAGAGGTTTCCGTTTCCATCACCATTGATTACAATGGCGACGGAGCCGGCACCCGTGGTTTCCGTTTGTTTCTCTTGTGCACCAGATCCATAGTTTTGCCGGAAGCAATAGTATAGTCAGTTTGTGTCTGCTCAGGGTCCCGTTCTGACGGAAACCTCCGACGGAATGTCAGAACGGGACCCCAACGCAGATGTGAACAGCGCCTTAGTGAATAGATAGATTTGAAACTACAAATCACAAACTTTTAGACATTTAGGCTTGATTCACACGAGGTCATTATGTCCGTAATTGACGGACGTATTTCGGCCGCAAGTCCCGGACCGAACACAGTGCAGGGAGCCGGGCTCCTAGCATCATAGTTATGTACGATGCTAGGAGTCCCTGCCTCGCTGCCGGACAACTGTCCCGTACTGTAATCATGTTTTCAGTACGGGACAGTTGTCCGGCAGCGAGGCAGGGACTCCTAGTATCGTACATAAGTATGATGCTAGGAGCCCGGCTCCCTGCACTGTGTTCGGTCCGGGACTTGCGGCTGAAATACGGACGTAATGACCTCGTGTGAATCCAGCCTTGGGTAGAAACCTTGTACAGCATTTATTTACTTGTAGTCATTAAACCCTTCCTGCAAATGGATGTGTCTGTATGTCGGGATTGCAAGTGCCTTCCCGCAATACCACGTACAGTCACGTTCTGAAGATGAAGCGGGCACAGGAGCAGTGTTGGCTGTAATATTCAGCTGACATCCCGCTGCAATGGCGGTGATCGCAGTTACCACTGATCGCCGCCGCTTAACCCCTTAAATGCGGCAGTCAATAGTGACCGCCGCATTTAAGTGGTTGACACAGGGAGGGAGCTCCCCCTGTGCCCCACCCATGAGCGAGCGAGTGCAATGGTTGCTATGGCAACCCGGAAGCCTAGCAACGGATTCCTGTTGGCCAGGTACAGAAGCCTATTAGGTCCTGCCTTGGGCAGGACCTAATAGGCTGACTGTCAGTTGAAGTATGACAGTTACAATACACTGCACTACATAAGTAGTGCGTTGTATTGTACCGGGGATCAGAAGATCAGATCTTTAAGTCCCCAAGTAAGTGGGAAAAAAAAAGAAAAGTTTTAAGTAATAAAAACAAGAATCTCCCTGTTTCCCTGATCAAGTCCTTTTATAATTAGAGAAAAACTATACATTATTCGCCGCGTTTGGAACGGCTTGAACTATAGAAATATAATATTTTTACCGCACAG
Source organism: Rhinoderma darwinii (assembly GCF_050947455.1). Taxonomy (NCBI): domain Eukaryota; kingdom Metazoa; phylum Chordata; class Amphibia; order Anura; family Rhinodermatidae; genus Rhinoderma; species Rhinoderma darwinii. The sequence continues at coordinate 84,117,866 of NC_134691.1, forward strand.
TGAACACCATAAAAAAGTTAAATTAAAAACAATGACAGAATTTATTTTTTTGGTCACCTTGTCTCTAAAAATTTTTTTATAAAAAGTTAGCAAAATGTCGCAAGTACCCACAAAAGCTACAGTTTGTCCCGCAAAAAACAAGCCCACCCACAGCGATGTCAACTGAAAAATAAAAAAGTTATGCTGCTTAGAATATGGCGACACAAAGACATTTCTTAGAAAATAGTATTTTTATTGTGGGAAAGTAGTAAAATGTAAATAAACTATATAACTTTGGTATCGCTGTAATCGTATTGATCCACAGAAGGAAGTTAACATGTTTATACTGCATGGTGAACGCTGTAAAAAAAAAAAAAATGTGCTAGACTTGCTGTTTTTTTGGTTTCCTCGTCTCCCCAAAAAAATAGAGTTGTGCTAAAAAATGAAACGTATGTACATCAAAATCAAACCAATGAAAATTACAGCTTGTTACAAAAAACAAGCCCTCACACAGCTGCATCAGCCGAAAAATAAAACATTGACTCTCAACGCAATATTGTAAAATGACAGCCCAGACTAATTTTTTGGGTCCAGTGTTATTTCACTAAAAACCCCACATCGTCATTTGCTGGACCCCACAGGTGGACCCTGTAGATGCAGCGGAGATGAGGAAACTTTAGGGCCTTTTGCTGCTTATAGGGCTAGTGAAGAAGTCAAAGATTTCGCAATACTGCAGCGCAGATATTTTGTACAATATCCTGGATTTACCACGTAGTCCTGTCCCATTGTACATGAAGCTGGCTGTGCACATTGCACAGATCATATTGTATAACGTTTGCTTGCTATCCCGATGCGCAGATCAGTTTGGGATATTCCGTGAGTTTTAAGAGGTAATTATCAAGGCTCTAATATTTGGGACCCGAGGAGGTCAGAAGCACATCTTCTCCAAAATGTCATCCGCTCCACTGGAAGTGAGGTTGCCTTATTATAGCAGGGCAACACTTTCTCAGTGAAGTGCCCCAAACTTCAAACAAGGGAAGGACCCAAAAAAGGTGCAGTGGGTTCCAAAAAGGGTATAAGAAAGTATACCATTTATCAGTGCGACACCTGCCCCGAAAAAACCTGGCCTGTACATAAAGGACTGTTTCAAAGCGTACCACACCAATCCGTGGATTTTTCATTCACCCCATTATTACATCTTATTATACCCTGATATACTCCGCTTACATGTGCCCAGATGTACTCTGCCCAGCTTACCTATGCCCCCACGTTCTAAGCTAAATCACAAGCAAAACCCCAAACAAAACTACCAAGCAAAATCTGCGCTCCAAATGGCGGTCCTTGTGAGCCTGGCAGTGTGCCCAAAGAGCAGTTTGACTATTGGGGGTATTACTGTACTCTAGAGAACCTGCTTAACAATTTATGGGGTGTGTGTTTCTCCAGTGGCACAAGCTGGGCACAACATATTGGGCACTGAAATAGCATATCTGTGGAAAAATGGCAATGTTCAATCTGCAACATCTACTGTGTAGTAATTTACTCATAACACTTGCAGGGTCAAAATGCTCACTACACCTCATAATGAATTCCTTGAGGGATATAGTTTGTAAAATTAATTTTAAACGTAATTTTTCGTGGGTTTCCACTGTACTGGTAGTTCAGCCCAATGCAACCTGGTATCCAAAAACTAATCTTGTAAAATCTCCACTCCAAAAACCAAATGGTGCTCCTTCCTTTTAGAGCCTTGCTGTGTGTCCAAATAGCCATTTACGACCACATATGGGGTATTGCCTTTCTCAGGAGAAATTGCGTAACAAATTTTTGGGTGTCTTTTCTTCTGTATTCCTTGTAAAAATGTAGATTTATATTTTCGTGGCCCAATGCTAATAAAATCTAAAACACCTGTGGGATCAAAATATTCACTACAAGTGGAGCACCGCACGCAAGCTTATTACGTTGTTTCTGGTTATGCCCAACTATTGTTTGACTTTTCGCGAAAAATACAATACTTTTGTGTCAAACACCCTGTCCGTACAATGCCCCTCAACCCAAAAGTGGGGTCTATTTGGGATACTGCCACCTTCCATGCTCATTATTCCGAAACATCACAAAAAACTGCCTTGCCTGAGCCTTGTTGTCGATACCCTAGTCTTTTTATGCAAATGGTCTCCTAAGTGTTTTCTAGTTCCCAGTGTTTCCTGTTCCTGCTACCTGTAACCTCTATCCCGTGCTATCCTGGTCAAGTGCCGTGTTGAGCTGAAGTCGTGCTGTGCTGTATACCACGCCTGTCCTGCTACACCACGCCTGTCACCTGCCTGCTGCCTAGTCCCAGCGGAGCCTGTCTTGCTACTGTCTGAGCTACCGCAGGTACACTGTATGAACTATAGACTGTGTCCTGTTGGCCGGCTGCCATACCGCCAAGGCGGTACGGTCCAGTGTGTCCACGTACCCAACGTGACACTGGGCATCCTTTCTATGAACGGGAGCCCAGAACTGAACTACGTATTCTAGATTAGGCCACACTAATACTTTGTAAATGGTAATCTTATATACCTGTCTCGCGAGTCCATGCCTCTTAATACACGACAATATCTTGCTGGCCTTAGAAGCAGCTGATTGACATTGCATGCTGTTTATTTAGTTTATGATCTACACGTACCCCCAGATCCTTCTTAACAAGTGACTCACCCAGTATAGCTCCCCCTAGGACATATGATGCAGATGCATAACTTTACATTTATCTACATTAAACCTAATTTGCCAAGTGGATGCCCAAACACTTAGTGTATCCAAATCAGCTCGCAATTTACTAACCTCTTCTATAGACTGAACAATACTACATAGCTTGGTGTCGTCTGCAAAAATAGAAATCGTGCTATTAATCCCATCCTCTATATCATTAATAAACAAGTTGAATAATAGTGGTCCCAGCAGAGAACCCTGGGGTACACCACTTATAACCGGGGACCATTCAGAGTAGGAATCATTGACCACAACTCTCTGGATAAAGTCCTTGAGTCAATTCTCAATCCAATCACAAACTATACTTTCTAAACCTATAGTCCTTAATTTACCCATTAGACGTCTATGAGGGACAGTGTCAAATGCCTTTGCAAAGTCCAAAAACACTATATCCACAGCGGCCCCTCTGTCTAGACTTCTGCTCACCTCTTCTTCATAAAAACAAATCAGGTTGGTCTGACAACTTCTGTCCTTAGTAAAACCGTGCTGGCTGGCACTTATAATACTATTTCTTGTCACATAATCCTGTATTATAGTCCCTCAATAGCCCCTCAAACATTTTCCCCACGATGGATGTTAAGGTTACTGGTCTATAATTACCTGGGGAAGACCTAGTGCCCTTTTTGAAAATAGGCACCACATTGCGCCAGTCCCTTGGCACTATACCAGTCACTAGAGAATCTCTAAAAAATATGAAGAGGGGGACAGAAATAACTGAACTAAACTCTTTAAGAACTTTAGGGTGTAACCCATCTGGGCCTTGTGCACATTTATTTTATTTAACTTCGCTTGGACCATATTTACATTCAGCTAATTCAGTGTATCAACTGATATATTAACAGCACTGGCACCGGCTAAATCAGCTGCTCTTTCTTCTGTTGTATATACAGAGCTAAAGTACCCATTTAGTAACTCTGCCTTCTCTTGATCCCTTGTGACCAACTCCCCATTACCACTATTTAGGGGTCTACATGTTTAGGGTATGTGCACACACACTAATTACATCCGTAATTGACGGACGTATTTCGGCCGCAAGTCCCGGACCGAACACAGTGCAGGGAGCCGGGCTCCTAGCATCATACTTATGTACGATGCTAGGAGTCCCTGCCTCGCTGCAGGACAACTGTCCCGTACTGAAAACATGATTACACTACGGGACAGTTGTCCTGCAGCGAGGCAGTGACTCCTAGCATCGTACATAAGTATGATGCTAGGAGCCCGGCTCCCTGCACTGTGTTCGGTCCGGGACTTGCGGCCGAAATACGTCCGTCAATTACGGACGTAATTAGTGTGTGTGCACATACCCTCAGACCTTGGCTTTTTTGCATTTATATACTTGAAGAATTTTTGGGGATTTGTTTTACTATCCTTGGCCACCTGCCTTTCATTTTGTATTTTTGCTGATTTTATTACCTTTTTACAGATTTTATTAAGCTTTTTATATTTTACAAAGGCTACAGCTGTATCCTCAGATTTGTATTTTTTAAATGCCCTTTTTTTGTCACATAAAAAAGGTGTAAGCCATGTGGGGTTTAATTTTAATCGTTTATACTTGTTACCTATAGGAATAGATTTTGCACTATAATTACCCAAAGTAGATTTGAAAATCTCCCATTTATCATTTGGACCATTATTTGACATTAGTTCTTCCCAGTCTATATCCTTAATTGCAGCTCTCATCCTGGGGAAATTGGCCTTCTTAAAATTAAGTGTTTTTGTCCTCCCAGCCTGTTTTGTTTTTTACAGTATAGGTAAAATATAACTATATTGTGATCACTGTTACCGAGGTTTTCACGAACATTGACATTCCCAACAAGCTCTGCATTATTAGAAATGAGCAGATCCATCAGTGCTTCACCTCTAGTCGGGTCTTCCACAAACTGGCCCATAATATTTTCCTGCAACAGATTGAGGAAATGTCTCCCCTTTGCAGTTGAAGCCGAACCATGACACCAATTAATATCCCGGTAATTAAAATCTCCCATTATCACTACATTACACCCCTGTGCAGCCCACTCCATCTGTTTATATATTTGACCTTCCATCACCTCAGTTATATTGGGGGTCTCTAGATTACACCAAAAGTAATTTTTTCAGTGTTTACTTAACTTTTGTAATTCCACCCACAAGGTTTCAACCTCCTCACAGTCTTCACCCTCTAATGTCTCTCCCTGAGAATACTACCTTGGAGGTCCTTCCCTTCAGCTTGTAGCCTAGTTCTTTAAAATTATTCTTAAGGCTCCTTCACCTAACATGTATTCTATCGTTGGTAAATACATGGACCACGACAGCTGGATCATCACGAGCCCCTCCCAGTAATTTATCCACACGTTTCGCCACATGCCGAACGCTGACACCAGGGAGACAGCAAACCATTCGGTTGAGGTGGTCTAGGTGACAAATTATTCTATCCGTTTTCCTGATTATAGAATCACCTATAACTACTAATTGTCTTGCCTTACCTGCATTACCATCCTGCCGACTGCTAGCTGGGCTATTCTCCCAGCTGTTAGGGAGATCAGTATCCACTAGGGCTGCCATTTCTGAGACCGACACCCTTGCATCATCACCCAATTTAGTAATTTTGCTTGGAATATCAGAAACCGGATTGGCCTTCCTTTTCTTGGACCCCTTTCTACTGCCCCTAACTACAATAATCCAGCTACTTGCCTGGTCCTGCTGACCCATGTATTCACCCTCCAGGTCTACCCCACTAACTGCTTGCTCAGTGAGCAGCATGCTCCGCTCAAGATTGTCTATCACCCTCAGTGTTGCATTTTGCTCCTCCAGATCTCTAATGCGAGTGCACGAAGGGTCTTTGGACCCACTGGGCTGTACTGCCTTGGCGGTAAGGCAGCTGGCCAACAGGGAACAGGTGAGGGTCTATAGTTCTATAGGTACCTGTGGCAGCGCAGACAGCAGCAGGGCAGGCTCGGCTGGGACTAGGTAGCAGGCGAGGTGAAGCAGGTCAGATGGGGATGCAGCACGGCACGACTTTGGCACAGCTCAGTGCTAAACCAGGAAGGTATGGATTGCTAGGAACAGAAACGGGTATAGGGACCGGAACAGGAAACACACTAAGAGGCCATCACATATACAAACTATAGGGAACACAACAACGCTCATGCATAGAACTAGGGGGCTGGACCCCTCTTATAGTCCAGGGTACTCATGGGTCAAAGTTCGTCCAGGAGGTCCGGTGCGCGCGCTGCCCCTTTAAGAGCGGGCACGAGCGTGCGCGCGCTCCCTACGGGATCCGGCATAGGTGAGTGGATGCGAGCGCTGGCGTCTCCTGAGGAGGAGGAGGAGGCTGGGGCCAGCGCTTGCCGAATCGTGGCTGCGGCTGTCAGGGGAGGTTGGAGCTGACAGCCCGCAGCCACGGACATTACAGTATCCCCCCTCTTACGCCCCCTCTTCTTGGGACCAGAGCGAGAGAGAAACTTCTTCAGGAGAGTAGGGGCATTGAGGTTCTCCTCTGGCTCCCAGGACCTCTCTTCAGGACGAAACCCCCTCCAATCCACCAAATAAAAAGTCTTTCCTCTCACTCTCTTGGTGTCCAAGATCTCCTTGACCTCAAAGATGTCCAAGGGGCCGCTTGAGGCAACCGCAGGGCTGGGAGTTTTGGTATAGCGGTTCAGGATCACTGGTTTCAGGAGGGAGACATGGAAGGAGTTGGGAATCCTGAGGGTAGGAGGCAGTCGAAGCTTGTAGGCGACAGGGTTGATCTACTGCAGGACGTCGAATGGTCCGAGGAACCTGGTGGCAAATTTACATGATGGCAGATCCCGGACGGCAAGTTAGTCTTTAATTCTGGAATATAGTCCATGCCAGAATGCAGCCACCAGAGCCTCATTGTTCCATAAGAGCTCTCCCGCCAGGGTGCAGAAGTGGATGGCGTACTCACTCACGGAGGTGTCTCCTTGGCGCAGGTTAATGAAAGAGGCCGCTGCAGATGAGACCTGTCCAGGTTCCTCAAACACCATGCGAAAAGCCCAGAGGAAGGCAGGGAAGTCACGGGTCTCTGGTCCTTGTCTCTCCCAGATAGGGTTCGCCCATGCAAGAGCCTTTCCGGTGAGGAGAGAAATTATGAAAGCGACCCTGGCACCTTCAGACGAAAATGTCCTAGCATACAGGCTGAAGTGGATCTGGCATTGATTAAGAAAACCACGACAGGAACTTGCTTCTCCATCATAGCGGTCAGGAAGTGGCAAAGAAACACGTGGGTGAATACTGCCAAGTGGTGTAGACTGAGGATCCACATTGCCAGGAGGTGTAGTAGGAGGAATGGCAGCTTGTGTCTCCTGCCGACGTGCAAGAATGTTCAACGCCTGGAGGCGTTGGTCCTGTCGAGACCGGAGGTCCAGCATATCCGTTCGCATATCCTGTGTCGTCGTCATAGTCTTGAATCGACCAGCGCGGTCCATGGCCTGAGCGTACGGTCACGAAGGGTCTGTGGACCCACTGGGCCATACCGCCTTGGCGGTAAGGGTATGTGCACACACACTAATTACGTCCGTAATTGACGGACGTATTTCGGCCGCAAGTCCCGGACCGAACTCAGTGCAGGGAGCCGGGCTCCTAGCATCATAGTTATGTACGATGCTAGGAGTCCCTGCCTCTCTGCAGGACAACTGTCCTGTACTGAAAACATGATTACAGTACGGGACAGTTGTCCTGCAGCGAGGCAGGGACTCCTAGCATCGTACATAAGTATGATGCTAGGAGCCCGGCTCCCTGCAGTGTGTTCGGTCCGGGACTTGCGGCCGAAATACGTCCGTCAATTGCGGACGTAATTTGTGTGTGTGCACATACCCTAAGGCAGCTGGCCAACAGGGAGCAGGTGAGGGTCTATAGTTCTATAGGTACCTGTGCCAGCTCAGACAGCAGCAGGGCAGGCTCGGCTGGGACTAGGTAGCAGGTGAACGTCAGGCGAGGTGAAGCAGGTCAGACGGAGATGCAGCACGATACGACTTTGGCACAGCTCAGTGCTATACCAGGAAGGTATGGATTGCTAGGAACTGGAAACAGGTATAGGGACCAGAACAGGAAACACACTAGGAGGCCATCACATAAAAAAACTATTGGGAACACAACAACACTCAGGCATAGACTAGGGGGCTGGACCCCTCTTATAGTCCAGGGTACTCACGGGTCAAAGTTCGTCCATGAGGTCCGGTGCGCGCGCTGCCCCTATAAGAGCACACGGGATCCGGCAGAGGTGAGTGGACGCGAGCGCTGGCGTCTCCTGAGGCTGTCAGGGGGAGGTTGGAGCTGACAGCACGCAGCCATGGACATTACAGCGAGCTTCCAGGTGAACAACATGCTCACATCTGCCACGGAGGTATTCACCCTGGAACTCCTGCTCCAGTCGTGCATAGATATGGCTGACTGCGCACTGAAGAAAACCTCCAATCTTGCTATCCATTATCCCAGTTACAAAAAAAGTGAACAATTCAAAAAGTAAAGAAGAGTACTTACAGGGAGTTTAACTCCTCTTTTCAACTCTGGTTTAATAACTCCACTTGTTCACAAGCCACTTAATCTAGCTAGCCCAAATAAGAGCAAACTCAAATTGAGTCCTGTAGGCTAATTTAGATCACCTGAGAGCAATTAACCCCTCCCCCTAGTTCGCTGCACAACTGAGAAGAAAAAAAGATTTTTAAATTGTGTCAGTTTTGCTAGCTTCTATTTATTACACATAGTATCACACACTGGAACACAGCAACCCAATCCGGTTTAATAACTCCACTTCACAAGCCACTTAATCCAGCAAGCCCAGTGAGAGTACAATAGGCTTTCCTGAAAAAGGTGAAATAGAACCAAACGGCAAAAACATCTGTTCATGTGTTCACTATTAGAAAAATATTGGACAAGAATAGTGTCAATGGAAGGACACTGCAAATGAAGCTGCTGTCCAAAAAAAACCCCGGTGGCCTGTCTCAATTTGCCCGAGACGACCAGGATGTTCCACAATGCTTCTTGGAAAATGTTCTTTGGACAGATGTGACAGATTTTTTTTAGCACAAATGCTCAAGGTTATTCTTGCAGGAAAGAAGACTGCACACCAACACCAAAACCTCTTCCCAAATGTGAAGGATGGTGGAGGGCGCATTATGGTTTGGGGCTGCTTTACTCGACACCTTGCAGGCAATGAGGGAACAATGAATTTAACCCCTACCCGTCATAAACAACTTTCAGATTTAAATTTTCGTTTTTTCCTCCCCACATTCAAAAGCCATAACTTTTTCATTTTTCCATCCATACAGTCTTATGAGAGCTTGATTTTTGCGGGACGAGTTATAGGTTTTCTTAGCGCCATTTATTGTGGCATATAATGTACTAGGAAATGGGAAAAAAATATTTGTTGGGTAGAAAATGTAAAAAAAAACAGCGATTCCTCCATTGTTTTTTGCGCTTAGTTTTTACGGAATTCACTGTGAAATTAAAACAACATGTTAACTTCATTCTGCGGGTCAATACGATCTCGGCGATACCAAATATATATAGTTTTTTTCTATGTTTTACTACTTTTACAAGGAAAAAACTAGGTGTAAAAAATAAAATTTATTTTGTGGCGCCAAATTCTGAGAGCCATAACTTTTTTTTTTTTTTTCCGTAGTGGTATGAGGGATTATTTTTTGCAGGACAAGCTGTCATTTTTAAAGAGACTCTGTCACCACATTATAAGTGCCCTATCTCCTACATAAGGAGATCGGCGCTATAATGTAGGTGACAGCAGTGTTTTTTATTTAGAAAAACAATCTATTTTTATCACTTTGAGCGATTTTTAGCTTTATGCTAATGAGTTCCTTAATGCCCAAGTGGGCGTGTTTTTACTTTAGACCAAGTGGGCATTGTACAGAGGAGTGTATGACGCTGACCAATCAGCGCCATACACTTCTCTCCATTCATTTACACTGCACTAGCGATATAGCTATATCGCTATATGCAGCCACAGAAACACACTATAACATTACTGCAGTATCCTGATAATGAATATACATTACCTCCAGCCAGGACGTCATGTGTATTCAGAATCCTGTCACTTCTGTAGCGTCTCTGTGAGATTTACAGCAAGGCAAGCGTAATCTCGCGAGATTACGATGTAAACTGTCATTTAAAACGAGATTACGTTTGCCTTGCTGGAAATCTCACAGAAAAGATTCAGAAGTGTCAGAATTCTGAATACACATGACGTCCTGGATATTCATTATCAGGATACTGCAGTAATGTTATAGTGTGTTTATGTGGCTGCACATAGCGATATAGATATATCGCTAGTGCAGTGTAAATGAATGGAGAGAAGTGTATGACGCTGATTGGTCAGTGATTGGTCAGCATCATACACTCCTCTGTACAACGCCCACTTGGTCTAAAGTAAAAAACGCCCACTTGGGCTTTAAGAAACTAATTAGCATAAAGCTAAAAATCCCTCATAAAGTCGTAAAAAGAGATAGTTTTTCTAAATAAAAAGCACTGCTGTCACCTACATTATAGCGCCGATCTCCTTATGTAGGAGATAGGGCACTTATAATGTGGTGACAGAGTCTCTTTAATGCTACTATTTTGGGGTACATGCAAGGTTTTGATCACTTTTTATTCAATTTTTTCTGGGAGATGAGGTGACCAAAACATAGCGATTCTGGCATTTTAATTTATTTTATTTTTTTACGGCGTTCACCGTGCGGGTTAAATAATTATATATTGTAATAGTTCAGACTTTTACGGATTCGGCGATAACAATTATGCTTATTTATTACATTTTTTACAATGCTCTAGAGGGAAAATGGGAAAGAGGGGTTTTTTGAACATTTAATCGAAAAAAAAAATTTACATAACAAAACAACTTTATTGTACTAATTTTTACTTTTTTTTTTATTAGTCCCCCTAGCGATCATTGGATCGCTTGCACTATATATAATCTGCTAGAGGGGGTCGCCCCCCTCTTTCTAACGATTTAAATGCCGCAGTCAATAGCTATTGACCGCGGCATTTAACGGGTTAAACGAGCGGGATCGCACTCGAGTGAGACCCCGCTTGTTACTGTAAAGTGTCGATCGCCGATACCCGCATCGTATGGGGCAGGCTCACAGAGAGAGCGCGTTCCATACTATCCCCTGCACTGCTATGACATAGCAATACGTCAAATGTCGGGAAGGGGTTAAAGGTGTATAAAAAACATTTTACAGGAGAATGTCCAAGACATTGATGCAGCAAGACAATGACCAAAAGCACACAAGTAAATCAAATAAAGAATGATTGAAAAAGAAGATTTGTGTTTTGGAATTGCAAAGTCAGAGTCCTGACCTTACTTATTGAGATGTTGTGGCATGACCTAAATAAGGCAGTGCAGGCAAGGCTGGCATCCCAGGATTACTGATGAATGAAACACATTTGCAGAGAGAAATGGTCCATAATTCCTCCTCGGTGTTGTGCAAATCTTATTTGCATCTACAGAAAAATGTTTGGTGGAGGTGATAGCTGCTAGAGGGGGATCTACAGGTTATTAAAATCAAGGGTTCCCTTACTTTTGTGGGTGTTGACTTAATGTGGTTAATAAAAGACATATAGTTAGATTGTGTTTGTCTATAATTGTGACTTGATAACAAGACCACATTTTATTAGTAGCCAAAGCAGAAATCCAGGGAATTCCAGAGGGTTCACTTACTTTTTGTTTTTGAAACTGTATAGTAACAGTCACAAAATATGAGAAAAGTAAAAAAGGAGTAAGAGATTTCCATTAAATGGGAAAAAAAAGTATTTTTTTTAAATGTAACATAATTTGTACTATTAATTTCAGTAGTAATGGAGCTTGAGAATTATGTTGGAGTGTTCCATTCACAGAATTTTAGAGGTGGAGGCTCCTGCTGTAGCCACTTGTCTTACAGGATAGGATAGGGTAGAGAAGAAGGGGGGAAAACGCTGATCTTCTGGGACACACAGAAAATAATTCTTTATGTATTTCTCCGTATTGATTTTGCCCATCAGGGACAATTACGGCATATCCACAGTATGTGCCATAAATGTCAGATAGTTGTGGGTCCCACCTCTGGGACCCGCACATAATTCTAGACCGGGGTCCCTAAACCCCGTTCTACCTTACTCGGCTCTCGCTGCTTCCCGGCCACTTCCTGTTAAATGGACAGGAGTTACGAAAACAGCGAAGCTTGCTGAGCTATGCTGTTCCTGTCACTCCCATAGAAGTGAATGGCAGTTACGGAAACAGTGTAGCTCTCGTGCTACGCTGCTTCCGTAACTAAGAGTCACTTCTATTGGAGTTACAGAAACAGCATAGCTCAGCTCCCGACTATCTAATCAGGAAGTGGCCGGGAGGCAGCGGGAGCCGAGAAAGGTAGAACGGGGTTTAGGCAGCCCCATTCTAGAGATAGGCGTGGGTCCCAGAGGTGGGACCCGCATCGATCTGACATTTATGGCATATCCTGTGGATAAACCATAAATGTCCGTGATGGGCAAACCCCTTTAACTGTAATATGACCAAATAGAATCAAAGGAGATGCGGATAATAAGGAAGGAATTGCTGGGATATATATTTTTTAATACTTTTGGGGCATTTTCTATGTTTAGAAAAAAACGCCCCTAATACCCCTACAAACATCTGCCCATTGCCTGCAATGGGTTTTACGATGTTCTGTTCCCGCAAGCCTTTATTTTACGCGTCGCTGTCAAAAGACGGCGTGTAAAATGACAGCTCGTCAAAAGAAGTGCAGGACACTTCTTGGGACATTTTTGGAGCCGTTTTTCATAGACTCTATTGAAAACAGCTCCAAAAACGGCCGTTGAAAACGCTGCGAAAAACGTGAGTTGCTCAAAAAACGTCTGAAAATCAGGAGCTGTTTTCCCTTGAAAACAGCTCCATATTTTCAGACGTTTTTTGTTAAGCGTGTGAACATACCCTTAGAGTGTTTTTAGGTTGGATGTCCTATTTAGGTGTAGTGGGTGTAGTGAGTGGGCATTTATATACTTTAAGTGTTAGTGATGGAATGTGACAATTGTACAAATCATGTAGATATTTCAGATTAAGGCCTCATGCACACGACCATAGCCATGTGCACGGCCGTGATTTTCGGGTCGGCCGGGGCGGAGTGTCACCCGCAAGCCGCCCGCAAATCGTGGGCCATGCACATGGCCGTGGCCATTATTTGCAATGAGTCTGGACCAGACTCCTGGGCCATGCACAGAACATGGAAACCACGGTCGTGTGCATGGCCCCATAGGAATGAATGGGGCCGTAATTCTACCGTGGATAATTGCGTCCGCAAAAGCACGTTCGTGTGCGTGTGGCCTAATACATTATACACTGTGCTTGCTCACACATGTTATCTACAATTCATCCTTCTGCTCAGCATCACTTCAAAGTGCCACAAAGTGACATTGAAAAATGACACAATGCATGCTCCATATTTAGAATACTAACATTTAATAACCTAAAAATATAGTCTCCGCACAAGAGCCTTTGTGTAATTAATCAATATTCAATCTGGACTTGAGATTCCAGTGGTGATCTCTCTCCCTGTATGAGTATAAACAATCTATTTTTGTGTAGCTTGCCGTCAGCAAAGGGTGTATCACAGAAGAGTGTAGAAGGTGAGTACACTAGGGGAGGCCTTAGGGCTAGTTCACACAGTTTTTTGGTACTGTTTTTGACTGGGTGCCAAAAACCGCCCAAAATTGCCATCCATTGATTTCAATGGGAGGCGAAGGTATTTTTTTTCCCCACAAGCAGAAAAAAAAAAAGCGTCATGCTCTTTCTTCCCGCGTTTCCGTCTCTGACCTCCCATTGACATTAATGGGAGGCAAAGAAAACAGTTTTCGCTGCATTTTGTGCACGTGGCGAATAATGGCCACGGCCGAAAAATGTTGCGAATAACTGCAAAAAAAGCGGCAAAACAAGTGCAGGCAGATTCAAGGAATTTTGAGGCATATTTTTCTGCGCTCAAAAAAACTCTGTGTAAACATACCCTTACTATTGGGGATTTAAGGGGGGGGGGGCAGCTGCTGTGACTACCGGAGAAGTGGAGGACACAATTTGTTCATGTGCATGAGGCCTAAGTGATAATAAAGAGCATAACTAACACCTTTTATAAGTGATCACACTGGTGGGATTGTAAAAAGAAGAGTACGGGTACAACTTAAGTTGTATTAGAAAATGATTAAAGTAAGCCTTCTTTCACACTAGCGTTAGTATACGTTTACCTCTCTTCCGTCAGAGGAAGAGAGGATTGATACATTAAACAGAAAGCAACGGTTCCATTTGAATTAGCATTGAATTTAATGGTAATTCTTTTGTATCAGTTGCTTTCCATTTGTCTCCGTTCGCTAGGTTTCTGTTTTTTTTTAATGGAAACGAAAGTGCAGTCTGCAGAACTTTTGTTTCCGTTTAAAAAAAAACCGAAACCTAGCGAACGGACACAAACGGAAAGCAACTGATACAAAAGAATTACCATTAAATTCAATGGCAATTCTAATTGAACCGTTGCTTTCCATTTAATGTATCGATCCTCTCTTCCTCTCACGGAAGAGAGGTAAACGTATATAATCGCTAGTGTGAACTTAGTCTAATACAATTAAGATATTAATAATATACAAAAAACACTCTGCCCTGGTTTTGAACCAGCAACCTTTCACATGTAAGGCAAACGAGTTAAGAACTACACTATAGAAAATACAATACTCATACCTGGCCAAGCAGTAGTAGTTGAGGGTCAATTCAATAACAGCGGGTTCTGTCTTAGTCTCTCCTGCCGGCAATGTCTGTCTGCTGGGTGGGGGTGGTAACTGGTCAGAGATTCAGAGTCAGACTGGCTGCTGCATGCAGTATCCACTGGGAGTGACTGTGAGACTCACCAGTCGCAGACCCGCTTGTAGCTTTCCCACGCTAATTAAGCACGGGAAAGCTACAAGCAGGGCTGTTATGCGTGAGTCCGACACTCAAGCCACCCCCACCCGCACCCCCCTACCATGAGGTCAGGACCACACGTCACTGGTCCCGGCACCAACCCAATGACGGTCTGTGCGTCTCTGACTGAGTTCATCCCAGTCAGACAGTCACAGGCTCAGTGGCGTAGCTATAGGGGTCGCAGCGGTCGCAATTGCGACCGGGTCCAGAAGCCACGGGGGCCCGCAGGAGGGGCACTTGTGGCACTATATACAAGGGAGGGGACTATGTGGCACTATATGCAAGGGAGTGGAGCTGTATGACACTATATACAGGGGGAGTTGTATGGTGCTATCTTCAGGGGGGGCTTTATGGCGATAACTACAGGGGGGGCTGTATGGCACTATCTACAAGGGGGTGATGGGGGCGCTATCTAAAAGTGGGGTGTGACACTGTCTACAGAGGGGCTGTATAGCACTGTCTACAGGGGGGCTGTATAGCACTGTCTACAGGGGGGCTGTATAGCACTGTCTACAGGGGGGCTGTATAGCACTGTCTACAGGGGGGCTGTATGGCACAATCTACAGTGGGCACTATCTATAAGGGCGGTTGTGTGTGGCACCTAGGGGAGGAGGGACCCTGTCAAAAGTTTGCTATGAGGCCCAGTTTTTCCTAGTTACGCCCCTGGATGAAGCTGTAGCTGCAAGGGAAATATATTACATGCTGTCCAATCAAATGAGTGACCGACTATGTAATAGATGCACGGACTGTATCCATCAGAGCAGCAGCTGCTCTTTGTGTGAGGTTCTCCAATCCTCCATATGGCTTAATGTTGGATAAAGGATTGTATCCCCACTATGAAAGCAGAGTTCCCAAAACAGCACTGGTCTGAAAAATGACAGATGTCGCACCTACCTTTATGTGTCAGTGATCAACATGTACGGCCAGCCTTATAGCAATAACAATATTGTTCTTGTACTAGGGAGAATAATGCATGTGGTCATATAAAGGACACACACACAATAGAAGTACTATTAGGCATTCTACTGTATTAAAACATGGTGCGTTTTGTTTCCAGAAAATCTATAGATTCTAGGAAATGTGGAATTTCCGCAGATACCGGCTACAGTGACTGTAATGTAGCAGCTGAAATAGATTCCTTATTGTAAGTGATGTAATGTTAAAGCTTTCCGCTGTTTGTGTAAAATCTGAGCATATGGAAAGCAGAAAGCAGTTGCTCAATTGATTTCCTGCAAAAAAAATGCATATAGGCAGTACTACAGCACACGTGCCATACACAGTTACTATTCTGTTATTGTTGTTATCCTCATCATCATCATCCTTATGTATGGTTTTAATATAGTGCTGGTAATTTCCTGCAGCAATGTATGGAGAATTCCTATCAAACTGTTAATTTTTTCACAATGTTGAGGTTCAAACCAAGGTCTCCAGCAAGTCTCTCAGTATCATTGTTAGCTTTTTCTGTTCCAGTACCGACTGCTTTGTAAAACTGAACCAAAATAATACAACGTAATGAGTAACAGATGAATGGCAGCACACAGAGTTAATATGGGTCTGTATGGCACTCCGTGTGCTATAGTATGGCACTTATGCTTCTAGGCGAGAACAGCTCAGTAATACATGTGATGGAGCATGGTATGGTTTATTTTTTTTATGAAGATTGTCATGCTTTCTGTCACAAAAAAACCTCTGAATGCTTCTGTGTAAAGACAGATAACAAAGAACATGTGAAAGAATACAGACTGCAAAAAGTTCCTCAGTGTTCACGTGATGTTTTGACTCACTCTATACATAGCCTTTCTCAAGAAATTACACATCACATAACAATAATGATATCAATTACTCCACAATCAATTAATCAATAATCATTAGTGTATGTAACTCAAAATGAATATTATTTATATTATATAGCACCTCCAATATTATCATATAATAGTTCAACCTCACAACCAAATTAAATAAAAAATGTGGTCAAAATGTCCTAAATATCATAATTCATATGTAGTACGCTAGGAGAATAGCAGTACAGAACATGTAGTACAGGTAGAGAGCAGTACAGTACATAAAAACACAGAAAAAGGCCATACTTACAAATGGACACAGACAGGTCAGAAACGCTGATGAAGGAGAGTGAACATGTGCTTTAAATAATAATAATAATAGCCACTCCCACTAGCCTTGAGGGGAGTGGCATGTGGTGCATGGGAAAAATTATAAATGAATTGTGTATGTGCAAATGATAATAATATGAGTGAAATATAGGGGGCAGTAATGAGTATAGTGCCTAAATAAAAATAATAAATGAATAGTGGGGTGCCTTTTTCTGTGTTTTTGTGTATATACACTACCGTTCAAAAATTTTGTGTCACCCAGACAATTTTTCACACTTATATTTATCAAATGAGTTGCAAAATGACTAGAAAATATAGTCAAGACATTGACAAGGTTAGAAATAATGATTTTTATTTGAAATAATAATTTTCTTCTTCAAACTTTGCTTTCGTAAAAAAATGGTCCATTTGCAGCAATTACAGCATTGCAGACCTTTGGCATTCTAGCTGTTAATTTGCTGAGGTAATCGGGAGAAATTTCACCCCATGCTTCCAGAAGCCCCTCCCACAAGTTGGATTGGCTTGATGGGCATTTCTTGCGTACCATACGGTCAAGCTGCTCCCACAACAAGTCTATGGGGTTGAGATCTGGTGACTGCGCTGGCCACTCCATTACAGATAGAATACCAGCTGCCTGCTTCTTCCCTAAAGAGTTCTTGCATAATTTGGAGGTGTGCTTTGGGTCATTGCCCTGTTGTAGGATGAAATTGGCTCCAATCAAGCGCTGTCCACAGGGTATGGCATGGCGTTGCAAAATGGAGTGATAGCCTTCCTTATTCAAAATCCCTTTTACCTTGTACAAATCTCCCACTTTACCAGCACCAAAGCAACCCCAGACCATCACATTACCTCCACCATGCTTGACAGATGGCATCAGGCACTCTTCCAGCATCTTTTCAGTTGTTCTGCGTCCCACAAATGTTCTTCTGTGTGTGTGATCCAAACACATCAAACTTCGATTTGTCTGTCCATAACACTTTTTTCCAATCTTCCTCTGTCCAATGTCTGTGTGCTTTTGCCCATATTAATCTTTTCCTTTTATTAGCCAGTCTCAGATATGGCTTTTTCTTTGCCACTCTGCCCTGAAGGCCGGAGTTGCTTCTTCACTGTAGACGTTGACACTGGCGTTTTGCGGGTACTATTTAATGAAGCTGCCAGTTGAGGACCTGTGAGGCATCTATTTCTCAAACTAGAGACTCTAATGTACTTGTCTTGTTGCTCAGTTGTGCAGCGGGGCCTCCCACTTCTCTTTCTACTCTGGTTAGAGCCTGTGTGTGCTGTCCTCTGAAGGGAGTAGTACACACCGTTGTAGGAAATCTTCAGTTTCTTGGCAATTTCTCGCATGGAATAGCCTTCATTTCTAAGAACAAGAATAGACTGTCGAGTTTCACATGAAAGCTCTCTTTTTCTAGCCATTTTGAGAGTTTAATCGAACCCACAATGTAATGCTCCAGATTCTCAACTAGCTCAAAGGAAGGTCAGTTTTATAGCTCCTCTAAACAGCAAAACTGGTGCTAACAAGTGTTTTCTAATCATCCATTAGCCTTCTAACACAGTTAGCAAACACAATGTACCATTAGAACAGTGGAGTGATGGTTGCTGGAAATGGGCCTCTATACACCTATGTAGATATTGCATTAAAAAACAGACGTTTGCAGCTAGAATAGTCATTTAGCACATTAACAATGTATAGAGTGTATTTCTGACTAATTTAATGTTATCTTCATTGAAAAAACTGTGCTTTTCTTTCAAAAATCAAGAAATTTCTAAGTGACCCTAAACTTTTGAACGGTAGTGTATGTCCCCTTGTTTTTATCTGTATGAGCAGTACAGTACATGTAGTATAGATAGATAGTAGTATATGTAGTAAAGGTAGAGGTCAGTACAGTACATGTAGTACAGGTAGAGAACATTACAGTACATGTAGGTACAGGTAGAGGGCAGTACAGGACATGTAGTACAGGTAGAGAGCAGTACAGTACATGTAGTACAGGTAGACAGCAGTACAGTACATGTAGTACAGGTAG
The DNA here is from genome assembly GCF_050947455.1 of Rhinoderma darwinii. NCBI lineage: Eukaryota > Metazoa > Chordata > Amphibia > Anura > Rhinodermatidae > Rhinoderma > Rhinoderma darwinii. The sequence continues at coordinate 84,136,642 of NC_134691.1, forward strand.
AGAGCAGTACAGTACATGTAGTACAGGTACAGAACAGTAAAGTACATGTAGTACATGTAGAGAGCAGTAGAGCACATGTAGTACAGGTAGAGAGCAGTACAGTACATGTTTTACAAGTAGAGATCAGTACAGTTCATGTAGTACAGGTAGAAAGCAGTACAATACATGTAGTACAGATAGATAGCGGTACAGTACATGTAGTACAAGTAGAGAGCAGTACATGTAATACAGGTAGATAGCAGTACAGTACATGTAGTTGAGGTAGAGAGCAGAACTGGACATGTAGTACAGGCAGAGAGCAGTACTGTACATTTAGAACAGTTAGAGAGCAGGACAGCATAAGTAGTACAGGTACAGAAGAGTAAAGTACATGTAGTACAGGTAAAGAGCAGTGCAGTACATGTTGTACAGGTATAGAGCAGTACAGTACATGTAGTACAGGTAGAGAGCAGTACAGTACACGTAGTACAGGTAGATGGCAGTACTGTGTTGTATATGTAGTACAGGTAGAGAGCAGTATAGTACAAGTAGAGAACAGTACAGTGCATGTAGTACAAGTAGAAAGCAGTAGAGTACATATAGTACAAGTTGAGAGCAGTACATGTAGTACAGGTAGATAGCAGTACAGTACATGTAGTTGAGGTAGAGAACAGAACTAGATATGAAGTACAGGCAGAGAACAGTACTGTACATTTAGAACAGTTGGAGAGCAGTACAGCACAAGTAGTACGGGTAGAGAGCAGTACATGTAGTACAGGTAAAGAGCCATACGGTACATGTAGTACAGGTGGATAGAAGTACAGTACAGGTAGATAGCAGTACAGCACATGTAGTAGAGGTAGATAGCAGTACAGTACATGTAGTACAAGTAGAAAGTAGTACAGTACATATAGCACAGGTAGAGAGCAGTACAGTACATGTAGTACAGGTAGAGAGCAGTATAGTACAAGTAGAGAACAGTACAGTACAGGTACAGAGCAGTAGAGTACATGTAGTACAGGTAGATAGCAGTACTATACATTTAGAATAGTTAGAGAGCAGTACAGCACAAGTAGTATGGGTAGAGAGCAGTACAGTACATGTAGTACAGGTATAGAGCAGTACAGTATATGTAGTACAGGTAGAGAGCAGTACAGTACATGTAGTACAGGTAGAGAGCAGTAAAGTACATTTAGTACAGGTAGTGAGCAGTAGGCAGCAGTACAGTACATATAGCACAGGAGGAGAGCTGTACCGTACATGTAGTACAGGTAGTACAGGTATAGAGCAGCACAGTACATGTAGTACAGGTAGAGATATGTAGAGAGCAGTATAACACATGTAGTATAGGTAGAGAGCAGTACAGTACATGTTGTACAGGTAGAGAGCAGTAAAGTACATGTATTATAGGTAGAGAGCAGTACAGTACATGTAGTAAACGTAGAGAGCAGAACTGGACATGAAGAGATATAACACATGTAGTAAATGTAGAGAGCAGTACAGTACATGTTGTACAGGTAGAGAGATCAGTACAGTACATGTAGTACAGGTAGAGAACAGTACTGTACATTTAGTAGAGAGCAGTACAGCACATGTTGTATAGGTAGAGAGCGGTACAGTGCATGTAGTAGAGAGCAGTACAGGACACGTAGTACAGGTAGAGTGCGGTACAATACATGTAGTACAGGTAGAGAGCACTACATTACATACAGTACACGTAGATAGCCATACAGTACATGTAGCACAGGTAGAGCGCAGTAAAGTACATTTAGAACAAGTAGAGAGCAGTACAGCACATGTAATACAGGTAGAGAGCGGTACAATACATATGGTACAGGTAGAGAGCGAAACAATACTTGTGGTACAGGTAGGGAGCGGTACAGTACATGCAGTACTCGTAGAGAGAAATACAGTATAGTACATGTAGTACAGCTAGAGAGCGGTACAGTGCATGTAGTACAGGTAGGGAGCGGTACAATACATGTAGTACAGGTAGAGAGTGGTACAATACATGTGGTACAGGTAGAGAGCGGAACAATACTTGTGGTACAGGTTGATAGCCTTACAGTACATGTAGTACTTGTAGAGAGAAATACAGTATAGTACATGTAGTACAGCTAGAGAGCGGTACAGTACATGTAGTACAGGTAGGGAGCGGTACAATACATGTAGTACAGGTAGAGAGTGGTACAATACATGTGGTACAGGTAGACAGCCGTACAATGCATGTAGTACAGGTAGAGAGCACTACAGAACATGTAGTCCAGGTAGAGGGTAGTTCATTACATTTAGTACAGGTAGTGCGTAGTACAGTAAATTTTGCACAGGTAGAGAGCAGTTCAGTACATATAGTACTTGTAGAGGGCAGTATAGTAAAGGTGGAGACCAGTAAAGTCCATGTAGTACAGGTAGAGAGCAATACTTTACATGTAGCACAGGTAGAGAGCAGTATAGTACATGTAGTACAGGTAGAGAGCAGTACAGTACATGTAGTACAGGTAGAGAGCAGTACAGTACATGTAGTACAGGTAAAGAGCAGTTCAGTACATGTAGTACAGGTAGATGGCAGTACAGTATATGTAGTACAGGTATAGAGCAGTGCAGTACATGTAGTACAGGTAGAGAGCACTACAGAACATATAGTACAGGTAGAGAGCAGTACATTACATGTAGTGCAGGTAGTGTGCAGCACAGTACATGTTGCACAGGTAGAGAGCAGTGCAGTACATATAGCACAGGTAGAGAGCAGTATAGTACATGTAGTACAGGTAGAGAGCAGTACAGTACATGTAGTACAGGTAGAGAGCAGTTCAGTACATGTAGTACATGTAGAGGGCAGTACAGTATATGTAGTACAGGTAGAGAGCAGTGCAGTACATGCAGTACAGGTATGGAGCAGTGCAGTACATGTAGTACAGGTAGAGAGCACTACAGAACATGTAGTACAGGTAGAGAGAGGTACAATACATGTGGTACAGGTAGACAGCCGTACAATGCATGTAGTACAGGTAGAGAGCACTACAGAACATGTAGTCCAGGTAGAGGGTAGTTCATTACATTTAGTACAGGTAGTGCATAGTACAGTAAATTTTGCACAGGTAGAGAGCAGTTCAGTACATATAGTACTTGTAGAGGGCAGTATAGTAAAGGTGGAGACCAGTAAAGTCCATGTAGTACAGGTAGAGAGCAATACTTTACATGTAGCACAGGTAGAGAGCAGTATAGTACATGTAGTACAGGTAGAGAGCAGTACAGTACATGTAGTACAGGTAGAGAGCAGTACAGTACATGTAGTACAGGTAAAGAGCAGTTCAGTACATGTAGTACAGGTAGATGGCAGTACAGTATATGTAGTACAGGTATAGAGCAGTGCAGTACATGTAGTACAGGTAGAGAGCACTACAGAACATATAGTACAGGTAGAGAGCAGTACATTACATGTAGTACAGGTAGTGTGCAGCACAGTACATGTTGCACAGGTAGAGAGCAGTGCAGTACATATAGCACAGGTAGAGAGCAGTATAGTACATGTAGTACAGGTAGAGAGCAGTACAGTACATGTAGTACAGGTAGAGAGCAGTTCAGTACATGTAGTACATGTAGAGGGCAGTACAGTATATGTAGTACAGGTAGAGAGCAGTGCAGTACATGCAGTACAGGTAGGGAGCAGTGCAGTACATGTAGTACAGGTAGAGAGCACTACAGAACATGTAGTACAGGTAGAGAGCGGTACAATACATGTGGTACAGGTAGAGAGTGGAAAAATACATGTGGTACAGGTAGGGAGCGGTACAGTACATGTAGTATTTGTAGAGAGAAATACAGTATAGTACATGTAGTACGGCTAGACAGCAGTACAGTGCATATAGTACAGGTAGAGAGAAGCACAGGACACGTAGTACAGGTAGAGTGCGGTACAATACATGTTGTACAGGTAGGGAGCACTACATTACATGTAGTACACATAGATAGCTGTAGAGTACATGTAGCACAGGTAGAGAGCAGGAAAGTACAAGTAATACAGGTAGAGAGCACTACAGAAAATGTAGCACAGGTAGAAAGCAGTACATTACATGTAGTACAGGTAGTGCGCAGTACAGTACATGTAGTACAGGGAGAGAGCAATAAGTACATGTAGTACAGGTAGAGAGGAGTACAATACATGTAGTACAGGTAGAGAGCAGTAAAGTGCATGTAGTACAGGGAGAGAGCAATAAAGTACATGTAGTACAGGTAGAGAGCAGTAAAGTACATGTAGTACAGGTTGTCATGTCTGTGGCTGCAGGCTGTCAGGTTCACTCACCTCCTGACGGCCGCAACCATGGGTCTGCGAGCGCTGGCCCCAGTCTCTTTCTCAGGAGACGCTAGCGCTCCACTCACCTCGGCCGAGTCCCGGTCTTAAAGGGGCACTGCGCGCATTGGACTTTAATGGGTCATCAGCCCATGAGTGCCCTGGACTATAAGACGGGCCCAGCCCCTTGCTTCTTTGTCTAAGCAAATGGTCTCCTAGTGTTTTCCAGTTCCCAGTGTTCCCTGTGCCTGTTCCTGTATCCTGTATCCCGTGCTATCCTGGTCAAGTGCCGTGCTGTGCTGTAGTCATGCTGTGCTGTATTCCACGCCTGTCCTGCTACTCCACGCCTGAATTCTACCCGCTGCATAGTCCCAGCCGAGCCTGCCTTGCTACTGTCCGAGCTGCCACAGGTACCCTATACAAACTATAGACTGTAACCTGCGCCCTGTTGGCCAGCTGCCATACCGCCAAGGCGGTACGGCCCAGTGGGTCCACAAACCCTACGTGACAGTACGCTCAGGCCATGGACCCCGCTGGTCGATCCAAAACCAAGATGACATCACAAGAGATGCAGACAGATATGCTGGACCTCCAGTCTCCACAGGACCAACTCCTCCAGGTCTTGAACATTCTTGCATGTCGGCAGGAGACACAAGCTGCCGTTCCTCCTACTACACCTCCTGGCACTGTTGATCCTCATTTTTCTTTGCCACTTCCTGACCAATATGATGTAGATGCAGGTACCTGTCGTGGATGTTTGAACCAGTGCCAGATCCACTTCAGCCTGTATTCAAGGGCATTTTCGTCTGATGGCGCAAGGGTCGCTTTCATCATCTCTCTTCTTACTGGCAAGGCCCTTGCATAGGCAAACCCTATCTGGGAGAGACCCGTGACTTCCAGGGGTTCCTCCGGACATTTCGCATGGTGTTTGAGGAGCCTGGACGAGTCTTCTCTGTAGCGGCTTCCCTGCTGAACCTACACCAAGGAGACATCTCCGTGGGCGAGTACGCCATCCACTTCCGCACCCTGGCGGGAGAACTTTTGTGGAACAATGAGGCCCTGGGGGCTAAATTCTGGCATGGACTGTCTCCTAAAATTAAGGACGAACTTGCCACTCGAGACCTGCCATCTACCCTGGATGACCTCATCCTTCTGGCTGCCCGGATTGATGGAAGGCTCCGAGAACGGCTCCAAGAGGTTCGTCGGGAGGGAGGTCTTCCTAGTCCGGTCCCTACCTTGTAGCAACCCCTGCTGTCCTCAGATGCCGATCCTCCTAAGGAGTCTGTGAGGATGGACCAATGTAAGTTATCTACCCAGGAGAGACCAAAGGAGAAGCGGGCAGCACAGTAGAATAGAAAACCTCCAGGAGCCATAATCAAAGGTAAACATCTTAATAAAAAGATCTAAAATTGTATAAGTGCAAAATTGATCATACAAGATCCATAGTGTTAATATCATAAAAAAAACATGTATATGTGAACATATGAACAGCAATACTCCACATGCGAAGTGACATAATAAAAATAACATTGCAATATCCTAAGTCAGACTCAAAATGTAATATTCACCAGCTGTAAACTTTCAGGTGTATGGAGTTGATACTTATTAGTGTTTAATCACTGGCACTCATCCAAAGCGAAGGCACATAACACATCACGCTACTCCGACTCCGGCTTCCATGAAACATAACTGCGCATGCGTGGCCCACAGTCACGCAATACCAGTGTCACGTGATCGGCTGTCAAGCAGATAGCGTCTAGCAACCAAAAATGTGGCATGCTACGCACGCGTACATGGAAGCCGGACAGGAAAAAACATACTCCTATCAATGACCTCAATGTAAGTCTATAATACTTAATGGATATCTTTGCCCCGACTTATATCGCCCACAAATAAGTAGGGAAGTCTATTATCCCAGCAATATATAGCCATGGGCAACTCACGCTATAATGCTAAGATCATACAGGGGAGACAACGCAGACGTACTTCGGGACTCTGTCTTTATTGTGGCCTCGGAGGCCATCTTGTGCATCTATGTCCCCCAAAAGCCCCAAAGCCTAGGGTTGGTAGGAAAGACAATCTTGGGCAAAGAAGGACTCATGTCTAAATTGTCCATACCCGTGACCATAGTGTCCGGTGAGAAAACGCATCAGGTCTCTGCGTATCTGGACTCTGGATCCACTGCTAATTTCCTTTGTAGAGACCTGGTGGACCTTCTTCAATTACCCACTACCCCTCTGGAGGGAGCATTGATGGTCTCCTTGGTAAATGGACTACCTCTGCCAGACCCAGTTATAGCTGTGACCAAGCCGCTGAGGTTCCAAGTAGGAGCTCTCCACTCCGAGCTTCTCTCGTTCTATGTCCTATCCAAGGCCGTTAACCCTGTGCTGCTCGGCCTGCCTTAGCTCCGACTACCTGCCCCAGAGGATCTCCAGTGGGGTCTCGAGTGTCACAGCCGATGCCTGGTGCAAATTCGTTTGGCTCAGCCTCCTCTGCCTCGGTCATTGGCAGGATTGCCTGGTCATTATGCTGCATTTTCAGACGTCTTCAGCAAAAGGGAGGCGGAGACACTGCCCCCACACCGGGCGTATGACTGTCCTATCGAGCTGATTCCTGGTGCATCCCTTCCCCGTGGTACGGTATATCCTCTCTCCTTGCCAGAGACTCTGTCCATGTCTGCCTATGTTAAAGAGAACTTGGAGAGGGGCTTCATATAGAAGTCTTCCTCCCCGGCAGGAGCCGGGTTCTTCTTCGTCAAAAAGAAGGATGGCTCCCTGCGTCCTTATATTGACTACCGGGGTTTTAACCAGATCACGGTGAGAAATAAGTATCCGTTGCCACCAATCTCAGAATTGTTCGATCGTATACGTGGTGTCAAGATTTTTTCCAAACTAGTCCTGCGTGTGGCTTACAACCTAATCCGGATTCGCAGGGGTGACAAATGGAAGACTGCATTTAACACCCATGATGGACACTATGAATATCTAGTAATGCCCTTCATCCTGTGTAATGCTCCCGCGGTCTTCCAGGAGTTTGTTAATGACATTTTCCATGTCCTCCTCTATGTTTGTGTTGTGGTCTATCTTAATGACATCTTGATTTTTTCTCAAGATCCTATGACTCATCAGAGACATGTCTGTCAAGCTTTGCTGCGGTTAAGGGAGAATCATCTGTACGCCAAGTTGGAGAAGTGTGTGTTTGAAAAAGATGCTCTACCCTTCCTCGGCTAAATTGTCTCAAATAGAGGTCTCCAGATGGATCCTGAAAAGGTAAAGTCCGTCTTGGAATGGCCACGCCCTCAAGGCTTGGGGGCCATACAGCGCTTTCTGGGATTCGCCAATTTTTACAGTCAGTTTATTCCAAACTTCTCCTCACTGACTTTTCCTATCTCTAACCTCACTAAGAAGGGGCATGAACGCCAAGGTGTGGACTCCTGAGGCAGAGTCCCCATTCAATAGCCTGAAGAGTGCCTTCACGTCAGCCTCTATCCTCCATCATCCAGACGTTTCTCTACAGTTCTCATTGGAGGTGGACACATCCTCTGTCGGTGCTGGTGCACTCCTGTTCCAGAGAGATTCCAAGGGCAAGTCAAGGGTATGTGGATATTTCTCTAAGCTCTTCTCTTCCGCAGCACGCAACTACTCGATTGGGGATCGGGAGTTACTGGCCATCAAATTGGCCCTGGAGGAGGTGAGACATCTACTAGAGGGCGCAGCTCATCCCATTCTGATTTTTGCGGACCACAAGAACCTCACCTATCTTCAGACGGCCCAACGGCTGAACCCTCGTCAGGCCAGGTGGTCGCTGTTCTTTGTAGTACATGTAGAGAGCAGTACAGTACATGTAGTACAGGGAGGGAGCAGTAAAGTACATGTAGTACAGGTATAGAGCGGTACAATGCATGTAGTACAGGAGGATAGTAGTACAGTACATGTTGTACAGATAGAGAGCAGTGCAGCACATATACCACTATACTGTATTGCAGATAGGCACTACTAGACCAACATTCAGCACATGCACTTCAGAAGTACAGCGCCTGTTGATAGTTTTTACTTGCCCACAATATGATGCGCTGATTGACATGCACTTTACCAGTGAAATGCTCCGATTGATTAGATCTTTCAGCAAATTTTGTGTGCTGTTGAGCAGCCCCACTTGTGGTATTGTAAGTTGAATGTGTTGTAACCTAAGGAACCACTGTATTATTAACCCCCTCCTTCATTTTTGTTTTTTTATCCCCACCCTCCAGGAGCCATAACTTTTTAATTTTTCTGTCAACATAGCCATATGAAGGCTTGTTTTTTGCGGGATGAGATATTTTTTATTGGATAAAAACAATTTGTGCAGTGGAATAGAAAAAACAATAGCATTTCCTCCTTAGTTTTGTGGGGTTTTCATTTTACAGCATTCACCGCGCGGTAAAAATGACATGTTAACTTTGTTCTGCGGGTCAGTATAACTACGGCAATAACATATTTATATTGTTTTTTTATGTTTTACTACTTTTACAAATGAAAAACCCTTTTTTTTTTTAAAGGAAATAAATTGTCTTGCCATATACTGAGGCCCATAAAAATTTTCATTTTTATATCAATGTAGCTCTTTGAGGGCTTGTTATTTTCTGGGCAAGCTGTAGTTTTTATCTTTTAACTTTTTGATCACCTTTTATTGGGGAGAGGCAAGGTCACATTAACATTATATGTACATAGTTCAGATCATTATGGATGCAGCGATACCAATTATGTTCATTTTTTATTGCTTACATTACTTTACGTAAAAAATGAAAAGGTTTTTTTTTAGTTTTCATTTTTTGTTTTAGATTTTCTTAAAAACTTTATTGTACATATTTAAAAAAAATGTTTAGTCCTGCAATTGAACTTGAGCATTCACTAATTTGATTGCTTGTACAATGCATTGCAATCAGGGGCGTAACTAGGAAAGACTGGGCCCCATAGCAAACTTTTGACTGGGGCCCCCCCTCCCCTGGGTGTCACACAACCCCCCCCCTTGTAGATAGTGCCTTTTTTACAGCCCCCCTGTAGATAACGCCATACAGTCCCCCCTGTAGATAACGCCATACAGCGCCCCCTGTAGATAACGCCATACAGCCCCCCCCCCCTGTAAACTGTATGGCGTTATCCACAGAGGGGGACTGTATGGCGTTCCCTACAGGGGGGGCTGTGTGGCGTTATCTACAGGGGGGACTGTGTGGCGTTATCTACAGGGGGGCTGTGTGGCGTTATCTACAGGGGGTTTGTATGGCGCTATCTACAGAGGGGGCTGTATGGCGTTATCTACAGAGGGGGCTGTATGGCGTTATCTACAGAGGGGGCTGTATGGCGTTATCTACAGAGGGGGCTGTATGGCGTTATCTACAGAGGGGGCTGTATGGCGTTATCTACAGAGGGGACTGTATGGCATTATCTACAGGGGGGTCTGTATGGCGTTATCTACAGGGGGAACTGTATGGCGTTCCCTACAGGGGGGCTGTATGGCGTTCCCTGTAGGGAACTCCATATAGCGCCCCCCCGGCAGGGAACGCCATACAGCGCCCCCCCTGCACGGAACGGCATACAGCGCCTCCCCCTGCAGGGAACGCCATACAGCCCCCCCTGCAGGGAACGCCATACAGCCCCCCCCTGCAGGGAACGCCATACAGCCCCCCCCCCCTGCAGGGAACGCCATACAGCCCCCCCCCTGCAGGGAATGCCATACAGCCACCCCCCCTGCACGGAACGCCATACAGCCCCCCCTGCAGGGAACGCCATACAGCCCCCCCCTGCAGGGAACGCCATACAGCCCCCCCCTGCAGGGAACGCCATACAGCCCCCCCCCCTGCAGGGAATGCCATACAGCCACCCCCCTGCAGGGAACGCCATACAGCGCCCCCCCCCTGTAGGGAACGCCATACAGGGCCCCCCCCTGTAGGGAACGCCATACAGCACCCCCCCCTGTAGGGAACGCCATACAGCCCCCCCCCCAAAATGCGACCTATAGTGTGTCCTACAAATAACATGCATCCCCTATCCACAGGATAGGGGATACATGTGTGATCGCTGGAATTGATAGGGAGAACGGGGGACTGAAAGTCCCCTGAAGTTCTCCATCACTAACCTCTGACTTCTGGCGTCTGTGTCGGCAGCTCAACAAAAATTAAAGGAGCACTGGTCACGCATGCGCACAAGCGCGACCGGCGCTCCATTCATTTCTACGGAGCTGCCAACACAGACCCCGGAAGTCCGAGGTTTGTGATGGAGAACTTCAGGGGACTTTCAGTCCCCCGTTCTCCCTATCGTTGCCAGCGATCACACATGTATCCCCTGTCCTGTGGACATCCTGTGGATAGGGGATACATGTCTTTTGTTTAATGGCAGAGCGGGGAGATACCTCCCTGCTCTGCCGTACTGTTCAGTGGCGTCCCGCTGTAGCAGCCATAGCGGCTGCTAGCGGAGCCTGCGGCCATGGTGGGGGCTCGTGCCGGCGGCCCGTGCCGGCGGGCGACACGGGCCACCTCATGCCGCGGGCCCCGTAGCAGTCGCTACCACTGCTACGGCGGTAGTTACACCACTGATTGCAATACTTTATGTATTTCAATATATTGTGCTTCTATGGTACTCCTGTTAATAGGGCTTAATAGGAGTACTAACATGGCAACCCTGGGGCCTTCATTAGTCTCCAGCTGCCATGACAACCCATCGGCCTCAGAGGCCCCCTCGGTCTAACAGCTTAGATGCCACGGTCACTTTTGACCGTGGTATGGAAGTGCTAAACAGCTGGGATCAGAGTTATCGCCGTTCCTAGCTGACAGAGTGAGGTGTCCGCTATGATATACAGCTTTGATATACAGCTGACACCCATTTAATATGAGTGGGTTCAGCTTCTGATCCAGCTTCATACTACTCCCTTCTAACTATGACATACATGTAAGTAAATTTCAGGAAGGGGTTAATATTTTATTGTGTTCAATTCACCTAAATCAGAAGTCATGGTTTAGGGCTTAGCATTTCTGGGGCCATGACGAGCTTTTTTTGATGGTCACTTAGTGCGATAGCGCTTACTAGTTCAGCTTTGATAGGCCTTTCCTGACGAATGATTCTATTAAAAATAAGTACTTTATAAGTCAATAATGAACAAAGCCGCTTTCTGCTCTGAAGTCAAGGGTGATAAGTTAAAGCATAAGGTCATTGCATTGTTACCGCTTTCCTCAGTAGCTTTTAATGAACATTTAATAGTTTTCCTTTCTAAGCATTAAAGGATGAACCATTTACAAGTTCGTGAAGATGGAAACCAAGCCGTGTATTCAGGACACAAATGGCTGTAATCTCGGTCACGTCTTGTGGGTTACATTTATAAACCTGCAGTCGTCCTTCTTGGTAGTAGCGATTACACATGTACTTTCTAACAATGGCTTTTATGTTTCTAATTGTAGCACTCAGCCCTCATGAAATCACCGTACACGGCTGTCTTGACTAAATGCTTTTTATGAATGAGTCAAAGAAATTGTTCGTAGGGACTTTACCAAGTAAGAGAGAAGGTAGTAACTTCATGGGAACCAGATGTGCACCCAACATTGTGCTGTTAATAATAAGCATAAAAAGAGTTCTAACAGCAAATGTATAAAGCCAATTATTGAGAATTCCATATATATATTTGCTACAACTCCGTGCATTCAGAATTATTCAGTATCAAAGAATCTTGTTAATCAGAACAATATGAGGAGAACAGAAAGGTTTTGTTTCAGTTCCAGTCACAGGAAATGATGGAGCAGCCAGTGGAATGTGTATGTTTAGTCAACCAAAGATAAACTCTGCAATTTGATGTCTATAAGAAAAGATGTAATGTAATGCTGCTACATGTACACTTTGAAGCGCTGCCCGGGCCACTACTTACAGAATGTGTCTTGTGCCTAAAAATTCCATATGGAGGAAAAAATCGAAGAATGAATGCGGTATCCTACACAGCACTGATGATTCCAAAAATACAACATTGGAGCTGTACTGTAAAAAGTGTGTTGCTCCTAAAATCCAATGATGTAATTCGCCATTCACTTCAAGCTTGATAAACCTAATTTTGTACGAACTCACTGTAGGTCTTTATAAAACACATATATTATCTCAGGCGTTTTTGCGCATAGAAACAACATACCTTAACCCCTTCCCTCTTTGGCCACTTTTGACCTTCCGGACAGAGCCTCATTTTTTCAAATCTGACATGTTTCACTTTATGTGGTAATAACTTCGGAATGCTTTTACCTATCCTAGCAATTCTGAGACTGTTTTCTCGTGACACACTGGGTTTTATGTTACTGGCAAAATTTGCTCGATACATTCTGTATTTAATTGTGAAAAACACCATAAATTAGCGAAAGATTGCAAAAATTTGCATTTTTCTAAATTTAAATGTATCTGCTTGTAAGACAGGCAGTGATACCACACAAAATTGTTGCCAATTAACATCCCCCATATGTCTACTTTAGATCGGCATCGTTTTTTTTGAACATCCTTTTATTTTTCAATGACGTTATGAGGCTTAGAACTTTAGCAGCAGTTTCTCACATTTTCAAGAAAATTTCCAAAGGCTATTTTTTCAGGGACCAGTTCAGTAGTGAAGTGGCTTTTATATATTAGAAACCCTCCAATATATCACCTCATTTTAAAAACTGCATCCCTCAAAGTATTCAAAACAGCATTTAGAAAGTTTCTTAACCCTTTAGACGTTTCACAGGAATTAAAGCAAAGTAGAGGTGAAATTTACAAATTTCATATTGTTTTGCAGAAATTAATTTTTAATACATTTTTTTGTAACACAGAAAGTTTTACCAGAGAAATGCAACTGAGTGTTTCTTACCTAGGTTCTGCAGTTTTAGGAAATATCCCACATGTGGCCCTAGTGTGCTTATGGACTGAAGCACAGGCCTCAGAAGCAAAGGAGCACCTAGTGGATTTTGGGCCTCCTTTTTATTAGAATATATTTTATGCACCATGTCAGGTTTGAAGGGCTCTTGCGGTAAGTGACCCCATTTGGGAAACTACACACCTCAAGGAAATTATCTAGGGGTATAGTGAGCATTTTGACCCTAGAGGTTTTGTAAAGGATCTGCCAGACACAGCTTCTGTGTCAACGCCCATAGGTAATCAGTCGGCACCTGCTTCTATGTCTGTGAGACTGACTCCATCTTCCACCACTCAGGATGGCAGGCTTAGGAGTGGGAGAGCCTATCACAGCCTGGCCAGACGGAGCTAGCTCCCGCCCTCTGTCTATTTATACCTGCCTTTCCTGTTCCTCCTTTGCTTGTGATTCTTCTCTGCTGGTTTCCTGGCCCTGCTGCAGCTTCTTGAACTACTGACCCTCTGCTTGTTATTTACCTTGGCTTTACTGACCACTCTTCTGCTCTGCGTTTTTGTACCTCGCTCATCTCCTGGTTTGACTCGGCTCGTTCACCTCGCTTGTTGCTCACGGTGTTCCCGTGGGCAACTTCCCCATTTCCCCGGCTTCTTTGTACCCTTGTCTGTTTGTCTGTCGTGCACCTATTGAGTGTAGGGACCGTCGCCCAGTTGTACCCCGTCGCCTAGGGCGGGTCGTTGCAAGTAGGCAGGGACTGAGTGGCGGGTAGATTAGGGCTCACCTGTCTGTCTCCCTACCCCGACATTACAGGTTTATTGCAGAAATTATTGGAATCAGTCCGTGAAAATGAAAATCTGCATTCTTTCAAAGAAAACGTAGGTTTAGCTAATTTTTTCTCATTTTCACAAGGACTAAAGGAGAAAAAGCACCACAACATTTGTAAAGCAATTTCTCCCAAGTAAAACAATATCCCACATGTAGTCATAAACGGCTGTTTGGACACACGGCAGGGCTTCGAATGGATAGAACGCCATTTGGCTTTAGGAACTCAAATTTAGCAGGAATGCTTTGTGGAGGCCATGTCGCATTTGCAAAGCCCCTGAGGGAACAAAACAGGGAAAACGCCCAAAAAGTGACTCCAGGGGTGTAGTGAGCATTTTGACCCCACAGGTGTTTCATAGATTTTATTAGAATTAAGCAGTGAAAATAAAAACAATCCTTTTTCTTCAATAAGACACAGCTTTAGCTCAAAATTGTAAATTTTGTGGCCATATGTGGTCATTAACTGCTGTTTGGGCACACGGCAAGGATCAGAAGAGAAGGAACGTTATATGACTTTTGGAGCACAGATTTTGCTGGATTGATTTCTTTACACCATGTCGCTTTTGCAAAGCCCCTAAGGTACCAGTACAGTGGAAACTACCCAAAAGTGACACCATTTTGGATACTACACCCCTTGTAGAATTAATCTAGGGGTGTAGTGAGAATTTTGACCCCACAGGTTTTTCATAGATTTTATTTGAATTCGGCAGTGAAAATAAAAATTAATTTTTTTTCCAATAAGACGTAGCTATAGTTCAACATTTTTCATTTTCTCAAACGATAAAGGACATAAAAGTACACCACAACATTTGTGAAGCAATTTCTCCCGAGTACGGCAATACCCCATATGTGGTCATAAACTGCTGTTTGGGCACACAGTATGGCTCAGAAGGTAGGGAGCGCCATTTGGCTTTTGGAGTGCAGATTTTGCTGGATTGGTTTCTGGTCGCTATGTCGCAATTGCAAAGCCCCTGTGGGACCAAAAAGGTGGATCCCCCCAAGAAGTGACCCCATTTTGGAAACTACACCCCTCAAGGTATTCACCTAGGGGTGTAGTGAGCATGTTAACCCTGCATGTGTTTTGCAGAAATGAGTGTGCACTCGATGTTGCAGAGGGAAAATGGGATTTTTTCCATAGATATGCCAATATGTGGTGCCCAGCTTGTGCCACCATAATAAGACAGCTCACTAATTATTATGCTGTGTTTCCCGGTTTTAGAATCACCCGACATGGGGCCCTAATCTTTTGCCTGGACATTCGACAGGGCTCAGGAGTGAAAGAGTACCATGCGAAATTGAAGCCTAATTTGGCGACTTACAAAGTATTTTTTTCACAATTGCACGGCTCTGATGTGAAATAATAAAAGAAACCCCCAAGAAGTGACCCCATTTTGGAAACTACACCCCTCAAGGCATTGATTAAGGGGTTTAGTGAGCATTTTCACCCCACAGGTCTTTTCCATAAAGGATTGCGTTGCGGATGGTGCAAAGTAAAAATTTAAATTTTTCCCCAGATAGTTTTTTTTGTCTTTTTTATACAGCGTTCACCATGCGTTATAAATTACATGTTAACGTCATTCCGCGGGTCAATACGATTCCGTCGATACCTAATTTATAGCCCTTTTTTATGTTTTACAACTTTTTGCACAAAAATAATGTATTTTTTCTGTAGCCATGTTGTAATAACTTTTTCATTTTATCGTCGACGGAGCTGTATGAGGGTTTTTTTTGTGCGAGACAAGCTATAGTTTTTATAGGTACCGTTTTTGGATACATGCGATCTTTTGATCACTTTTTATTTAAATTTTTGTAGGGCAAAGTGACCAAAAAACAGAAATTCTGGCATTGTTTTTTATGGGGTTTTTTTTACGTCGTTCACCGCTTGGAATAAATAACATAATATTTTCATTGTTTGGGCCGTTACGGTTGCGGCGATACCAAATATGTATCGTTTATTTATTTTTTTCAATAATAAAGGACTTGATAACGGAAAAAGGGCGATTGTGTTTTATTTTTTACTTGAAACTTTCAGATATTTTTTCTAATACATTGCGCTACCTATGTAGTGCAATCAAAAGATATACTCCAAAAGCAGTTCTGTAAAGGGCTGGAAAATGTTTATAGCACCAACATCCCCCCATAATTTACCATATAGGCAGCTCCATAGATACATAGACTATACGAAAAAGAACCAGAGCATATAGCCAACCGTATGAAAAAGTACAACAATTTTTATTATACAAATACAACAAACAATTGTTAAAATACAAATAAAGACACGACTCTAGTACAGTTTTACTGGAGCAAGACAATTCTGCTGGATAACATGTAGAAAATATTTAAGGCTGTGCTAGATAACTGCAGGTTTTTCATTCCAACCCAAAGTGGGGATTCAAAAATTATATGCTCAAATCCCTGTAAACATATGTGAACTATTAGGAAAAAGGGAAAGAGGAGAAAGTGTCAGTGCATGCAGATTTAGCTTGAGACAGCCTTACCCATAACAGCACAAGGAGTATCGCTCCACCACCAGACCCCAACGCGCGTTTCACTATAATTGCTTCTTCAGGGGGTGTGTAGGTTTGTGTCCTAAAAATATCCTGCCCTTATATACTGTAGGGACAGCTGTTATGTATTATTGCCCTGGTGAGAAAAGCGGTGCATACCCGCCGACATGACCCGAAGCAAGGCAGACCCCACTTTTGGCTCCAAACGCCGGAGCACACATCCGGATTCCCGACGCGTAACGGGAGTTCCGGACATGCGCAGTGCGTACAAGGAGCCGAAGAGGGCAATGCATCGCCGCCAGTAGACAACGCGCATGCACACCTCACCATCAGAGATGACTGCTAAACAAGGTAGTTCCAAGGGATCTAAAGAACAGTATTTTTGCTGTATAAATAGATATTCAGGATTAATTGACAGAACATGAAATTAGTAAAAAGTTTAATCAGTAATACTATTCACATGTTCACAATGGGTTATCATGAATATGTTATGTGACCCAATAGCTAAAAGACCCTATGTAGATAGAATTCCTCATCAGCATATATATTGACGTTAATCAGATGTTAGAGAAGTGTATCAAAAAGAAAAATAATAATAAATAAACTACATGTGATTTACAATGAAAACAAGATTAATATGAAAGTGCTAAGATACATAAATCAAATATGTAATATAAAGTGACTGAAGAAAAATACATCTTTCAATATAATATTTAAAATGACAGTGTACAACAAAAGGGGGTTAATACTAAACCCAGCATATATAAAGTGAAATTACCCATGGAAAAAATATAGGTATAAAACAAAATTATAAAAGAAAATAACAA
Source organism: Rhinoderma darwinii (assembly GCF_050947455.1). Classification (NCBI taxonomy): domain Eukaryota; kingdom Metazoa; phylum Chordata; class Amphibia; order Anura; family Rhinodermatidae; genus Rhinoderma; species Rhinoderma darwinii. Next base: position 84,153,912 of record NC_134691.1, read on the forward strand.
ACCCACAGAAAACAACAAAACAAAAAAAAAAAAAAAAATGGAGATACAGCCAAGAGATATATGTACATATCCATAGGGACAAATATGAAGAGGAGAGCACATAACACTAAATTACAAAGATCCCGCCATGGTCTTCATTCCCAGACTCTATACTTGTATAGGATGTTCAACGGGCTCGGATTTGTTCTTTACTGTTCGGACAATCGGATATGGCAAGGATAAAAGTAAAAAATACTTAAAAGCACAATAACATACAATACAGAACACAATTAGCAAAAAAAGACATAAGTGGTAGAGACTATAGAAAAGGAACAAAACTGAGCTTTTCATTAAGTCCATGAGGTTTCATAGATCGCAGCAGGACGATCCATTTACATTCTTTTTGTGCTAGAACTCTCCTCACATTACCACCTTTGATGCCACAATGTATTTTATCGATCCCTCGTACTGATAGAGTTTTGGGATTGCAACCATGATGTAATTTGAAGTGTCTAGGCAAGGTTTTCAACTGAGTTACATCCTCAATAACACTAGCCCCTATAATGTCACGCACATGCTCTCTCGTGCGGATTCTCAACTCCCTCGAAGTTAATCCTATATAGGTTTTAGGGCAGCCACATGTGGCATAATATATTACATGTGTCGTGCTACATGAGATATATTCTCTTATTTCAAAATGCCTTGTTCCGTCAACTGACGAAAAGTTAGTTGCCCGACAAATATTGGCACAAGCTCTGCAGTCTCCACAGGGGTAGCATCCTTTTCATGGTCCACGAGAACCAAACGGACATACCTGCCTGGTATATAGTGACTTTTGACAAGGAGATCTTTTAGGTTTTTAGCCCTTCTGGCTGTCATCATCGGCCTCTCAGATAAATTTTTGGCCAGTTGTGGTTCAGATCTCAGGATCGGCCAATGCCTTTCCAAAATGGTCCTCATCTTATCCCATTGGCCATTGTATGTGGATATAAACCATACACCTCGATCATTGACACATTGATTTTTGACAGATCTCAAAAGATCACTACGGGGGGATGCTCTTGCTCCCCTATACCCCATTTTGATAGTTCTATTACTATAGCCCCTGTTTTTAAACCTGGACTTCAGATCTTTGAATTGTCGTTCAAAAAGGGTATCAGAAGAATAAATCCGCCTCATCCTAAGGAATTGCCCAACCGGGATGGCTCTAATAGTGGACGGAGTATGAGCTGATGAGGCATGCAGCAGCGCATTAACTGATGTCGACTTGCGAAAAACATCTGTGTGTAGAAATCCCAAACAGTCAGAAAAAATCTGTATATCTAGGAACTCGACACGTTGTGGATGGTATTTATAAGTCAACTTGATATTAAAAGGATTTTCGTTAAGCTGCTGCATAAAACTAACCAACTCCGACTCAGATCCTTGCCAAATGAAAAAAATCTCATCAATATAACGTACCCAGGAGTGCACATGGTCCGTGGTGCGGGCACTGTCCCCATGGAAAACCTGTCTCTCCCAGAAGCCAAGAAACAGGTTTGCATAGGACGCCGCGCACCCCGCCCCCATGGCCATACCCTGTTTCTGTAAATAATAACAGTCTTTAAATACAAAAAAGTTGTGACTCAAAATAATTTGTAGTAATTCCAAAATCAAATCACAAAGTTGGCCATCGCGGTTACCAGTCCCCAGGAAGAAGCGGACTGCCCCGAATCCATAATAATGCCTTATGCTGGTATATAGTGACTCCACATCCGCTGTAACAAGATACATATCTGATTCAATTTGAATCTCATCGATCCTCCCAAGGACGTCTGTCGTGTCCCTGACTTGTGAAGGTAGATCATTTACCATGGGTTTCAGGAAATGATCAATATACTTACATACCGGATCGCAAAGTCCGTCAATACCGGACACGATCGGACGTCCCGGGGGGTCAATGGGGTTCTTGTGTATCTTTGGTAGAAAGTACAGAGTCTGAATTTTGGGGTCACTGGTAACCTGTCCCTCATATATTTTTTTTAGGGATAATGCCACTATTCAGAATCTTAAGTAATTCTCTGGAAAATTGGTAACTTAGTATAGGTCTGTCTATCTCGCAGCTGTCTGAATGCCTCTTTCTCATATTTTGCTGTTGGCCAGACCACAACATTTTACCCCTTGTCCGCAGCCTTAAATACTACATCATCAAGAGATTGCAATTCCCTCAATGATTTCCTTTGATCTAAAGTTAAGTTATCATTATTCCTGTGGGTGGATAACTTTTTAAAGTCATCAATGACCAATTTAGTGAAAATCTCCACCTGAGGGCATAAGGACAAGGGGGAAAAGTTGGTTGATCTCGGCACAACAGCTGTTGGAAACATACCTGGCACATCGGCAGTTTGTTCCCCCCTCAATAATTCTTTCAGTGCCAATAAGGCCTCCCTTTCCATTGGGCTAGTGATTTCCAGAGACTCATTTCCCTTACTGTGTAGTTTTTTTCAATACCACTTTTCTTGAAAAGAGATGTAAATCTTATAGAGCTGTAAAGAAATTAAAGGAATTAGTGGGTGAAAAAGTTAAACCCTTGCCCAGAACTTCACATTGAGCAACAGAGAGGACATGTGAGGAGAGATTTGTTACCTCTAGGTTACTCCCAGGCTTCTTGTCCCGTTGATAAGTTGACAGGTTCTTGCGTTTCACTTGTCTATCATACTGCCATCGCGGACCTCGGGATCCCTGGGTGCTGCTAGATTCAACCGTATTTCTAGTCTCTCTTAATCTAGAGGACTCATCCACAGATGTACGGGAAGAGGTAGAAGACGATCTAGACCGAGACATGTTTCTAGATCGTCCCCTACCCCTGTGCCATCTATAGACCCAATGTTGTTGGTAGTCTTGGACATCCCGTTGAAATTTTCCTGCTTTTACTGCACATATCTCCTTCTCCCATCTCTCAAATTCCCTATCCAGGTCCTCTGATAATTTCTCTAATGCTATGCTAGAGAGTTCTGTCTTAAGTGTAGCTTGAATGTCCTCTACACCCTTTTCTATTTCAATCAGAGTCGCTTGATTAGAGACTATTAGCAGCTCCATGAAACCCCTTGAGCATTTATCAGAAAGCTCCTCCCATTTGTGTTTGAAATCATCATTCTTAATATCAAATGATGAGAAAACTTGAACTCTCAGGCCCCGTGGGATAAGATTTTTGGATAAATATTTCTCCAAAAAAGCCTTGTTCCACAAGATTTTTGTTCTCTGATTCAATAATGTCTTCAGCTTACTGCTGAGTTCCCTACAATCTCTACCACTAGCATTTAAAATTTAATTACAAAAATCTCATCTAATTGTAAGAGCCATGACTGATCACGGACTCTAAAATCCATTTGATGCTTATCCAGCAGAATTGTCTTGCTCCAGTAAAACTGTACTAGAGTCGTGTCTTTATATGTATTTTAACAATTGTTTGTTGTATTTGTATAATAAAAATTGTTGTACTTTTTCATACGGTTGGCTATATGCTCTGGTTCTTTTTCATATAGTCTATCTAGTGCAATGTATTAGATCTGTCAGTCATTCACTGACAGCAGGCCGATTAGGCTTCCATAATGCCAGAGCAGGAGGCCATTGTTAGGTCTACTGTTGCCATAGATAGTAGCAATTGGCAGCCCTGCGATTTCAGGACAGAGCTGCCGATCTCCTGACAACCACAAAGATGCAGCGATCGCTTTTGACCGCTGAATTTAGTGTGTTAATGGCAGGGATCGAAGCTAACTTCGGTCCCCGCCATTACAGCAGGGTGAGATACAGCTGACATCCGGGGATGATGGCACCGACTCAGCTTCTGAGCCGGTGCCATGCATTTGTCGTAAGTATATGACATTTTGGGGGAAGCACTGGCATTCCATGATGTATATTTACGCCAAATGTCATGAAGGGGTTAAAAAGATTTAAAAAAAAGTAAAGGTGATGGGATGATTCAAAAGAGGAGAGAGAAGAAAGAAAGAGTACTGGGCACACCAGACAACACAGAATGGTCTAGGGCAGGGGTCTCAAGCACGCGGGCCGCGGGCCGCATGCGGCCCCTGGGGCAGTCATCTGCGGCCCGCAGGACACAGAGCCGCTAGTACAGGCTCTGCGACTCTGTGGAGTTCCCTGACATCGCTGTACACATATGGACAGCGATGTCTGGGGCTTCCCCAGAGCTGGCATCGCTGTCCATATATGGACAGTGTTGTCAGGGTCTTCCCCAGAGCGGAGTCCCGAGCAGAGCGCTAATACAGGCTCTGCTCCGGGACTCTGGGGAATCCCCTGACATCGCTGTCCTCATATTGACAGCGATGTCTGGGGCTTCCCCAGAGCCTGAGTCCTGTGCAGAGCGCTAATATAGGCTCTGCTCCGGGACTCTGGGGAATCCCCTGACATCGCTGTCCTCATATTAACAGCGATGTCTGGGGCTTCCCCAGAGCTGGAGTCCCGTGCAGAGCGCTAGTATCGGCTCTGCTCCGGGACTCTGTGGAATTCCCTGACATCGCTGTCCATATATCGACAGTGATGTCAGGGTCTTCCCCAGAGCAGGAGTCCCAGTGATGTCAGGAGCACAGCTGGAGTGCCAGGAAGAGCCTACTAGCGCTCTGCCCGGGACTCCAGCTCTGGGGTTGCCCCTGATATCACATTCTCGTCCAGGAGAATCCCCTGACGTCACAGTGTATGGACAGTGACGTCAGGGGCTCCAACAGCAGAGGAATCCCCAGCCAAAGCGTCGGCCTACGCTCTGGCGGGGGATTCCACTCCTAGAGGGAGAGCCAATGGAGCTATCTACTTGGGGTGTTTGTGGCAGCATATCTAAAGAGGGGTGTGTGGCAGGTTATCTAAAAAGGGGTGTGTGGCAGCATATCTACAGAGGGGTGTGTGGTGGCATATCTACAGAGGGGTGTGTGGCAGCATTATCTACAGAGGGCACTGTGGCGGCATTATCTACAGAGGGGTGTGTGGCAGCATTATCTACAGAGGGCACTGTGGCGGCATTATCTACAGAGGGCACTGTGGCGGCATTATCTACAGAGGGCACTGTGGCGGCATTATCTACAGAGCGCACTGTGGCAGCATTATCTACAGAGGGCACTGTGGCATTATCTACAGAGGGCACTGTGGCATTATCTAAAAAGGGGCTGCCCAATCTTGACATGTGTGTCTGCCAACTGATCCGCCGGACTGCATTTAGCGACATTTAAATTGGAAAACTGGATTGTTGAAATAAGCACGTGGAGAAATATCTCAAATTTTAAACCTAGCGGTATTATTATAGTAATGTAGTATTATTATTATTATTATAGTAATATAGTGTTAGAGTAGATCAAATAACTAATTGATTAACAATAATTTTGTATTGTATCAAATTTGAAAGTAATGCTTCCCGTCAAAGTCCCATTTTTTCTATATGTGGCCCACTTACCCGGCCGAGTTTGAGACCCCTGGTCTAGGGTCAATAATAGTAGTAATAAGTTCCTTCTGAATATAACACATAAAAGTACACAATAATTTATTGTAAACCGCCTATATTTGACCTTAAAGAGTTAAAGTAAAGGGGGTTTAACACAGGATGATTATCGGACAGACGAACGTTTATATAACGCTTGTTGCCAATAATTGCCCTGTTTAAAAAGGGCAGCGATCAGCAGATGAATGAGCAAATGCCAGCAGATGAACGAGCAAACTATAAAATATTATCGTTGTCGGCAGTAAACAGGGAGACGTGCTGCCGACATGATAATAAAGTATGGGGACGAGCGATTGGAGTAGAGACTGCTCGTCCCCATACATCGCTCACTGCACCGGCTGAGTGTCGGCCGGTGTAAAAGGGCCTTTACTTTTTCGATAGAAATAATGGAGAATGTCCCAAATGTAGGAGACAAAATGTGACTATATCCATACTGGATACTGTACTGGAAATACACCTCAGTTTCTCAATTTTGGAGAGAAATCCTAAATCAAATAGAGCATAATTTGTAGGTTACATTTCCTGAAGACCCCTTGGCTTGGCTTTTGGGAGGTTGTAGAAGGATGCATGTAGAGCGGCAATAAGGAGACAATTGGTTTCTTTCGTACTTTATTAATGTGAATTACAGTAGTATTACGCTGAGTGGTCAACTCGAGGCCGGGGACCTCAACCGAACGTAGGAGTCCCACCCTGTAGCGGTTGCGTCTAATATTTGTGTCTGACTGGACGGTCGTTGTTCCTACTGCGCCTCCGTGGGTCACTGCGGGAACCACCCCACAACCTCACGGTCTACTCCAAGAGTAAGGGAGAAGCCCTATGCTCTTGGTTGCGCCACGAACTTAGTGAACGTCGCTGCTACGCCACTGCGGGTCCTAGTGGCGGTTTACCACTACCTTTCACAGTATCACCGGTAACACACTCGAGCGGTTGCTTGCAAACATCACAAGCAACCCAATTTACTCTGCCGACAGCGAAATGGTGCCACAGCATAGTTCATAGTCCACAATTCAATTTGCGGGCTACCGTCCCTTTAAGACCAACTCGCCATTAAACAGCAGCTTTGCAGATAACAACACACTCTGCTTCACCAGAACTCTATAATGTAACACTTAACTTGTCTTGCAGGGTCTGCTGGGTGCCAATAGGAGAGTCTAAGTGTCCTGTAGCTTTCAGCAGACTTCTTCATCATATCAGAGCTGCTCCATTCAGAGAATCAGTAATACACTGGACTCACTTCCGCTGTTCCTGGATAATAAGGATGCAATTCAGCCTCTATTCACTGCTTCAGACTGAGGAAAGCCCTAACTCTTCCTTACATGGTGCAGCCTCTCTCTCTCTCTCTCTCTCCCCCCACACACGTGTCACATGGCACCCACTGTTCTCCACTTCCTGTCAGCCAGCTCTATATCAACCTAGTGGCTGCTAATAACATGACAGGCATATACTAGATAAAACATATGTGCAGATAAAACAGAAGCAGTCATCACTCCACACAATAGGAAACACAGAATGAGAGTACCAACAACCATGAAAGATACAGAGAGAAGAGAAGACAGTTCAACTTAAAGGGGCAGTATCACCCCCTTACACTTCCCCCGGCCTATGCAAGTGCAGTCCCCCTCACTCCCAGAGGCGAGCCAGGCATTCATTGCTGTAGCCGTTACAGTTCCCCATTCTTGTAGGGTTGTCCTTTCCTTTTTGTCGACCTCTTGGAGTCCTACTGCAATGGGTTCTGCTACTGTCAACAAGTCCCGCTGGGCTTTAGGCTGATCAGTTGAACAGACGAATGGCTGTTGAATCGTTGGTTCTTTGGGAACCAATCCTGCTCTTGAGTTGTTGGCTGCTACCAACTTTGGACATTGGACTGCTGGTGTGAATTCCGCCGCTGCAGGAGAAAGGAGGGATGGCAGGTTACGAGACGTCTGGCTTGACACTTGAACTATGGCCAGATCTCTTGCTTCTGCTAAATTCTCTCATTTTAGCTGGTGAAAGGGCCGACGAGGTCGTCACCTATCGGGGGCAAATCTGCTTCCCTTAACTGGAACACCACCAGGGCCTGTGACATTGGCAGCTTCAGTGCCTTTTCTTCCTCTCACCACATCAAATTCTACCATCTCTCCTTCTCCAACGCTGTGCAGAGACTTGTGGGGGTTGCTACGCTTTACAGCAGACCAGTGGACAAACACATCACCTTTATGGTCAGTTCGGCAAATAAAACCGTAGCCCTTTTGAACGTGAAACCACTTCACTGTCCCTTTTTCTTGAGTAGCAATAAACATTCCTTCCACTTTGCTAAGTTTCAACACCTTGTGCTGTACTGCTGGTATTCCTGTGCAGCACCCAATAGCTCTCTGCGTGGATGATAGAGGGCCTCTACAGCCATTCGGCCCTCAGCAGCGGGTCCTTCTAGTTTAACTGCAGCCGGGTGACCGTGCACTCCTACGCCAAATGTCCCAGTTGGTCATAGCGCCAGCACCGCCTGTTATTGGAAAGCATTCCTCCTTGACTGGTCGCCGAATTTACCCCTAGACTGGGTGGCCCGAATCTGAGCCAGCTCATCCTTCAACTGCTACAGAGCATTTCTCATTTCCTTCACAAATCCCTTTAACCCAGTTTCAATCTCATCAACGGGTTTAGAAGGTAGCCGCTGTGCTCCCATAGTTGCCACATTAGTGTGCTCCTCATCCTCTCGCTGGCGGTCAATGGCCTCTTTAATTGTCTCTGCAAGAGTTATAGTTGCATCCGCCCGGAAGTAATTTCTCAGCACTTGCCAGAGGGGCCGTCTCTTTAATCCGGCCACAAACTGTTCCCTAATCACACGATCATGGTCTGGGATTGTAGAACAGCCATTTGGGTCTTTGAGAATCAGTCTCTTCCACAGGCTCTGCAGACCTACCGAGAACTGTTGCAAAGTCTCTGTTTCACGCTGACTCCGTGTATAGAATCTCTTACGGAGTTCTGTAGCTGGTGTGACGTCCCCATACAAGACTTCCAACATTTGAAATATATCGTCCGAACTCAGACGTAGTTCAGTGTGCAGAACTACTACTGCTTCACGGACATCTCCTTCTAGTGCATTTAGAGCTAAGTCTGCCTGATGAGCCACTGGTACTTGATACAACTGTGCCACGGTCTGGACCCTCTCCTTCCAATCAGACAGCGTCAAATTCTTGCTATCAAACTTTGGCACACAGGCCATTGCGGCTCCGACTGGGAAAATAACAAGCATGATGGTCCCTCCTACTGTTCTGGCACTGCTGCTTGGAGCATCTCCATTGCTCTGCCACATGGTTCTGGATCCTGCCGACTACGCCAATTATGTAGAGCGGCAATAAGGAGACAATTGGTTTCTTTCGTACTTTATTAATGTGAATTACAGTAGTAATACACTGAGTGGTCAACTCGAGGCCGGGGACCTCAACCGAACGCAGGAGTCCCACCCTGTACCGGTTGCATCTAATATTCATATTTTCGACCATGAATTACGGAAAAAGCGCAGCTCAGCGAGCTACAATGTTTCTGTAAGTCCCATAGTAGGGAATGGCATTTACGGAAGCAGCGTAGTTATGGAAACTACCATTCAGTTCTATGAGACTTACGGAAATAGCGTAGCTCAGCGAGCTACTCTGTTTCCATAATTCATGGTCGGGAATCACACTTTTCAGCTAAAACACAGAGTAGTAGAATGGGATTTAGGGGGCCCCGTTCTAAAGATCGGTGCAGGTCCCAGAGGTGGAACCCACATCTATCTGACATTTATGACATATCCTGTGGATATATCATAAATGTCTCTGATGGGAAATCCCTTTTAACCCCTTAAGGACGCAGCCTAGTTTTGGCCTTAAGGCTCAGAGCCCATTTTTCAAATCTGACATATTTCACTTTATGTGGTAATAACGTCGGAATGCTTAAACCTACCCAAGCGATTCTGAGATTGTTTTCTCGTGACACATTGGGCTTCATGTTCGTGGTAAAATTTGGTCGATATATTCAGTGTTTATTGGTGAAAAATTGCAAAATGTAGAGAAAATTTTGAAAAAATTGCATTTTTCTGAATTTAAATGCATCTGCTTGTAAAACAGACGGTTATACCACCCAAAATAGTTACTAGTTCACATTTCCCATATGTCTACTTTAGATTGGCATCGTTTTTTGAACATTTTTTTATTTTTCTTGGACGTTACAAGGCTTAGAACATAAACAGCAATTTCTCATATTTTTAAGAAAATTTCAAAAGCCTTTTTTTTAAGGTACCTCTTGAGTTCTGAAGTGGCTTTGTGGGGCCTATGTATTAGAAACCCTGATAAAACACCCCATTTTAAAAACTAGACCCCTCAAAGTATTCAAAACAGCAGTTAGAAAGTTTTTTAACCCTTCAGGCATTTCACAGGAATTAAAGCAAAGTGGAGGTGAAATTTGCAAATTTCATTTTTCTTGCTGAATTTCAATTTTATTCATTTTTTTTTCTGTAACACAGAAGGTTTTACCAGAGAAACACTACTAAATATGTATTCTCCAGATTCTGCAGTTTTTAGAAATGTCCCACATGTGGCCCTACTGCGCTCGTGGACTAAAACACAAGCCCTAGAAGCAAAGAAGCATCTAGTGCATTTTGAGGCCCCTTTTTTATTAGAATATATTTTAGGCAGCATGCCAGGTTTGAAGAGGTGTTGAGGTGTCAAAACAGTAGGAATCCCCCAATAGTGACCCAATTTTGGAAACTACACCCCTCAAGGAATTCATTTAGGGTTGTTGTTACCATTTTGACCGCACAGTTTTTTCACAGCACGTATTTGAATTGGGCTCTGAAATGAAAAAAATGTCATTTTTTCCAATAAAATGTCATTTGTGATCAAAATTTCTTATTTTCACAAGGAACAAAATACCCCATTTTGTTGCCCAATTTGTCCTTAGTGTGGCAATACCCCATTTGTGGTGATAAACTGCCGTTTGGGCCCATGGGAGGGCTCAGAAGGAAAGGAGCGCTATATGTTTGTTGGAGTCCAGATTTTGTTGGATTGGTTTTCGGGTGCCATGTCGCATTTGCAGAGCCTCAGAGGTATCAAAGCAATGGAAACCCACCAAAAGTGACCCCATTTTGGAAACTACACCCCTCAAGGAATTCATTTATGGTTGTTGTTAGCATTTTGACCACACAGTTTTTTCACAGCATCTATTTCAATTGGGCTGTGACATTAAAAAAATGACATTTTTTCCAATAAGATGTAATTTTTTACCAAAATTTCTTATTTTCACAGGGAACAAAATACTCAATTTTGTTGCCCAATTTCTCCTGAGTGCATCAATACCCCATTTGTGGCAATAAACTGCCGTTTGGGCCCATGGGAGGCCTCAGAAGGGAAGGAGCGCTGTGTGTTCTTTGGAGTACAGATTTTGCTGGTTTGGTTTTCGGGTGCCATGTCGCATTTGCAGAGCCCCAGAGGTATCAAAGCAATGGAAACCCACCAGAAGTGACCCCATTTTGGAAACTACACCCCTCAAGGAATTCATTTATGGGTAATGTGACCATTTAGACTCCATAGTTTCTTCACAGAACTAATTTGAATTGGGCTGGGAATTAAAAAAAAATATATTTTTTCCAATAATATGTCATTTTAGCTCAAAAATTCTTATTTTCACAAGAAATAAAATACTCCATTCTGTTGCCCAATTTGTCCTGAGTGCGGCAATACCCCATTTGTGGTGATAAACTGCCGTTTGGGCCCATGGGAGGGCTCAGAAGGAAAGGAGCGCTGTGTGTTCTTTGGAGTCCAGATTTTGCTGGATTGGTTTTCGGGTGCCATGTCGCATTTGCAGAGCCCCAGAGGTATCAAAGCAATAGAAACCAACCACAAATGACCCCATTTTGGAAACTACACCCCTCAAGGACTTCATTTATGGGTGTTGTGACCATTTTGACCCCATAGTTTTTTCACAGAACTTATTTGAATTGGGCTGGGAATGAAAACAAAATAATTTTTTTCAAATAATATGTAGTTTTGGCTGAAAATTTCTTATTTTCACAAGAAACAAAATACCCCATTCTGTTGCGCAATTTGTTTTGAGGGCCGCAATACCCCATTTGTTGTGATAAACTGCCATTTGGGCCCATGGGAGGGCTCAGAAGGAAAGGACCACCATTTGGCCTACTGGGGATTTTCTAGTGCGAAGTCATGTATGCAGAAGCCCCTGAGGTACCAGAACAGTTGAAACCCCCAAGTAGTGACCCCGTTTTAAAAACTACACCCTTAAGGCATTCATCTACATGTGTAGTGAGCATTTTGACCGGAGACCTACACCCCATAAACTGTAATGTGGGTTCTCCCGGGTATGGCAATACCCTACATGTGGCTGTTATCAGCTGCCTGGACACACAGCAGGGATCAGAGGGGAAAGACGAGGGGGGATAAGCTGTGTGGAGTGCATCAGGGTAAGTAAAATTGGGGTAAATTATAAACCAAGGGATGTATGATAAATTTTAAAACACTTTCATACAGAGCTCTGGTTATTCGGGACACGTGTCACATTGATATATTGTGTCCTCCCTTACCCCCTCTTATAGCAGACTTTGCACCTCTTTTGACTTTTTCCCTTCTTGCCAGTTTGGGGAACTTCTCCTGGAAAGTGTTGCCCTGGTACGATGCGTGTGGGCTCGCTTCCAGAAGTACTGGGTGCCCCCCCCTTCTTGGTCCCTAAAGATTAGGTTCTTGATAATCACCTCTTGAAATTCCAGGAAAGTTCCCGTCTGGCCTGCACATCGACGTAGCATGTACGCATTGTACAATGCCATCTGTATGATGTGCCCGGCCAGCTTCTTATACCACACCGCATGGCGCTGTAGGGCTTCAGGGCTTGATCTTACAAGTCCATCCCTCCCATGTACCTATTGTAGTCCAGGATGCAGTCTGTTTTGGGGGTGGCCTTTCCTTCATATATCCTAAATCTGTAGGTATACCCTGATGCACTCTCGCACAGCTTATACATCTTCACGCCATACCTTGCCCTCTTACCCGGCAGGTACTCGCGGAATTGAACCCTCCCTTTAAAATGTACCAGGGACTCATCAATAGAAATACACTTCTCAGGGGTGTATGCTTGGGAAAACCGGGCACTGGAACGGTCTAATAGGGGTCTCCGTTTATACAAACGGTCAAAACTGGGGTCATCTCGGGGTGGGCACGGCTCATTATCAGTATAATGTAAGAAGCGAAGTATTGCCTCATTTATTTATTTTTTTAGGTTCCAGTTCAGTTCTGAAGTTGCTTTGAGGGGCCCATATATTAGAAACCCCTATCAAACACCCCATTTTAGAAACTAGACCCCTCAAAGTATCCACAACAGCATTTAGAAAGTTTATGAACCCTTTAGGTGTTTCACAGGAATTTAGAGCAAAGTAGAGGTGAAATTTACATTTTTTTTTTGGTAAGAAAATCCTCTTTATACCATTTTTTTTATAACACAAAAGGATTTATCAGAGAAACGCAACTTAATACTTATTGCCCAGATTCTGCAGTTTTGAGAAATATCCCACATGTGGCCCTCGTGCGGTAATGGGCTGAAGCATCGGCCTCCGAAGCAAAGGAGCACCTAGTGGATTTTGAAGCATCTTTTTTTATTAGGCACCATGTCCGGTTTGAAGAGGTCTTGTGGTGCCAAAACATTGGGAACCCCCCAAAAGTGACCCCAATTTGGAAACTAGACCCCTTGAGGAATCCATTGTAGTTTTCTTGGGGTGCATGCGGCTTTTTGATCAGTTTTTATTCTATTTTTAGGTGGCGTGGTGACTAAAAAACAGCAATTGTACGATTGTTTTTTTTTTCGTTTTTTTTTACAGCGTTCACCGTGCACTATAAATGACATATTCACTTTATTCTGCGGGGCGATACGATTACGGCGATACCAGATGTTTATAGGTTTTTTTTATGTCTTATGGCGTTTGCACAATAAAATAAGTTTTGTAAACAATCATTCACTTTTTGTGTTACCTTATTCTAAGAGCCATAAAGTTTTTATTTTTCAATCAATAAAGCCGTGCGAGGACTTATTTTTTGCGTAACGAACTGTAGTTTCGATCAGTACCATTTTTAGGTACATGCGACTTTTTGATCTCGTTTTATTCCATTTTTTGGGAGGTGAAGTGACCAAAGAATTGTGATTGTGGTTCGGTTTATTATTTATTTTTTTTACGGCGTTCACCGTGCGGGATAAATAATGAAATAATTTTGTAGTTCAGGCCGTTACGGACGCGGCGATACCAATTATGTATAGTTTATTTGTTTGTTTATATATTTTTATTAATAATAAAGGACTGATAAGGGAAAAAGGGGGATTTTTACTTTTAATACTTTTAAATCTTTTATTTTCTTATTTTTACACAACTTTTTTTAACTTTTTTTTTACTTTATTACTTTGTCCCACTAGGGGACATGAGGGCAGGAGGCCCTGATCGCTATTCTAATACACTGCACTACATGCGTAGTGCAGTGTATTAGAACTGTCAGCTACTCACTGACAGCAAGCATAGTGGGTCCTGACGTTGTCAGGACCCACTAGGCTTCCGTCTATGGCATCGCCGGACGCCATTGTTTGGTGTCCGGTTGCCATAGTCACCATCGCCGGCCGCTATCGCGTAGCAGGCCGGCGATGGCAGCTTAACCCCTAAAAAGCCGCGATCTCTATAGAACGCGGCTTTTAAGGGGTTAATCAGCGGGGACACAGCGATCGGTCCCCGCTGTAGGAGCTGTGACAGCTGCTGAACAAGACAGCAGCGTCACAGCTCCTGTATGTGTCGGGAGGACGGCCGAAACGGCCGTTACTCCCGTGACGTACTATTACGTCATGGAGCGCGAACGATACAGCTGCCATGACGTAATAGTACGTCAAGGAGCGGGAAGGGGTTAAACGGAAAGCTTCTTAGCCTAATAGAATTAGGTGAGAGAAGAGGGAAGACAAGGAGTTATTTATTTCCCCTTTTTCTCTGCGAGGGAGGGTGGAAGGTTTAAAGAGGCTCTGTCACCAGATTTTGCAACCCCTATCTGCTATTGCAGCAGATAGGCGCTGCAATGTAGATTACAGTAACGTTTTTATTTTAAAAAAACGAGCATTTTTGGCCAAGTTATGACCATTTTTGTAGTTATGCAAATGAGGCTTGCAAAAGTCCAAGTGGGTGTGTTTAAAAGTAAAAGTCCAAGTGGGCGTGTATTATGTGCGTACATCGGGGCGTTTTTACTACTTTTACTAGCTGGGCGTTCTGAAGAGAAGTATCATCCACTTCTCTTCAGAACGCCCAGCTTCTGCCAGATCACGCTGTGACATCACTCACAGGTCCTGCATCGTTTCAGACGAGCGAGGACACATCGGCACCAGAGGCTACAGTTGATTCTTCAGCAGCATCAGCGTTTGCAGGTAAGTAGCTACATCGACTTACCTGCTAACGCCGATGCTGCTGCAGAATCAACTGAAGCCTCTGGTGCCGATGTGTCCTCGCTCGTCTGACAAGATGCAGGACCTGTGAGTGACGTCACAGCGTGATCTGGCATAAGCTGGGCGTTCTGAAGAGAAGTGGATGATACTTCTCATCAGAACGCCCAGCTAGTAAAAGTAGTAAAAACGCCCCGATGTACGCACATAATACACGCCCACTTGGACTTTTACTTTTAAACACACCCACTTGGACTTTTGCAAGCCTCATTTGCATAACTACAAAAATGGTCATAACTTGGCCAAAAATGCTCGTTTTTTTAAAAAATAAAAACGTTACTGTAATCTACATTGCAGCACCTATCTGCTGCAATAGCAGATAGGGGTTGCAAAATCTGGTGACAGAGCCTCTTTAAGTCTTGTAATCTAGATGGGATACATGTCTGTATCGCTGTATACTCTATTTTATATTGTTAATTAGTAGCTATATGTGATTCATGGTGGTATCTCAGTTTTTTTTTTGTTTTATACTGTTGAAGAAAAAAAATATAGATGCAGTGCAATATTATAAAATGAAACTAAATTACCATAAAATAAATTAGAAAAAATATTTAAATCTAGATACTGCACTGAAACAGCCTTGAGAACAAATGTATATGCGTTCATAATCAGCTACATTTATCAGATGTTACATGTTTTGCAGGCTGTACAGGAATATATGCTATTGTATCATAGATAAGAGTAATAAAGTGCTGTGTCGCCATCTAGTGGCTAGTTAATAAAATAAGAACCACTGAAGTTACCGGGGGATTTTGTGGACTACTCTCCAAAACAACTCTTGCTTGTATTATATGAAGCGTAGCAAAATAAAGTCAGCCTTATAATTACCAAAAAGGACTGCAATACTTAAAAAGGTTTTTCAGTTTTTTGTTTGAATAAAGCTTAATCACTGTATAAATGAAAAGTTATTACAGCTTTCTTATATAGAAATACAAAAGCAGCTGAATCCCGAAATCCAGCAACGCTTCTCAAGAGTAGGAAAACTCCAGTATTCCTCTATACAACCAGTCTGAAATAACTCTGTTGTTGCACACTAGATCCACAATGTCTACAATAAAATCACAACTAGTGAAAATATAGTGTCAGTTTGGCTGTCCTGGGACATTCAGTTCTTCCCAAGATGTTTCCTCCAATAACATTTGATCTTTCTTAGGGAGACAAAATTCAAATATCCCTCTGGTTTCCTGGATGCAATGACAGGAAGAAAATAGGACAGAACGCCTCTACTGTTCAGATTAAAGGAATCTTATTCCATATACAGTGGTCCCTCAAGTTACAATGGCCTCAGGTTACAATATTTTCAACATACAACGGTATTTCCTGGGCCATTGTAACTTGAAACCACATTCAACATATAATGCCACAAAAGGCCTGGATCTCGGGTGTGTGTGATTGGCTGGAAGATCCAGCCAATCAGCATGGGCATTTTACTGGTAAAACACCTGCTGTAATGCAGTGCATGTCCTGATTGGCTGTCTAGTAGCGCCTCTACAGTACAGTACTGCATGTTATCTGCTAAATCATTTTTTTTTTCTCAGCTGTGGTTGACATTTTGGGGGCCAGTTCCTAGTTTTTCATAGAGTTATGGTGTCACGGCGCGGGGTGTGGATCCACAGGGCCGTACCTCGTAGCGGGATAGCAAGTGGCCAACTAGGTACAAAACAATGTCTATAGTCCAGAAAGGGTACCTAACGGCAATGTAGACAGTAGTGGAGACACAACTTCACTGTGGATTGCACAGTAGACTTTGACAGTTGACTTTCACTGAAGATGGCACAGAGGCACTGTAGCACGGGATACAGGGTACAGGCAGCAGGAACGGGTAACACTGGGTACTGGAAAACACTAGGAGAACATTTGCAAGACAAACTTTAGGTATACAACAATGCTCTTTTTATAGTCCAGGAGCATTCTGGGCTAATTACTGATTATAAACAACTGGACGCGTACTGGCCCTTTAAGGCCGTGCACGCGCGGGCGGGCGCGCGCGCCCTGCGGGAAACTGTCTCAGAACCCGGAGGTGAGTGCCGGCGTTTCCCTGGAGGGAGATACCATCGATAACACAGACGTCCATGGCCGGAGCTGTCAGAGCTGTCTGAACGACGGTCCGCGACCATGGACGTTACATATGGTCTCAAGTTACAATTTATAGTTGTCGTCCCTGGAACAAATTACTATTGTAACTTGGGGGACCACTGGTAATTTATAAAAACGTTAACACTTGTAAAGTTTTTTTTTTTTTAAAAACACGTTTTCTGAGCTGGGAAGAGCATAAAACTGATCAGGAAACAAATTGTGCCAAGAATGTGCCAGACTTAGACTTTATTACCATAAGTATGGGGAACATCACACCTATATGAGCTTGTTGGACGTCCCTTTTCAAACCATGGATGTTAATATGGAGTTGGTTTTCCCCCCTTTTGAAGCTATAACAGCCCCCACTCTTTTGGAAAGGTTCTCTACAAGATATTGAAGTGTGTCTGTTGTAATTTGTGCCCGTTCAGCCAAAAGTGAGGTCAGGCACTGATACTGAATGATAAGGTCTGGCTCGGCGTTCCAATTCCTCCCAAAGGTGGGGTTGAGATCAGGGATCTGTGCGGGCCAGTCAAGTTCCTCTACAGCAAACTCGTCACATAATCCTTTATGGACCTTGTTTAGTGCTCAGTGGCACAGTCATGCTGGAACAGGAAAGAGTCTTCCCCAAACTGTTGCCACAAAATGTAAAGCATACAATGGTCTAAAATGCAGTAGCATTAACCTTACCCTTCACTGAAAATAAGGGGCCAAACCCTGAAAAACAGCCACAGCCCATTATTCCACCTTCACTAAATCTTACAGAAGGCACTATGCATTCAGGGAGGTAGTCTTCTCCTGTCATACACATAGTAAAACCTGATTCATCACTCCAGAGAACACGTTTCCACTGCTCCAGAGTCCAGTGGCGGCGTGCTTTACACCAGTCCAGACGACACTTGGCGTTGTGTAAGGCTGGATTCACACGAGCATGTTCGGTCTGTAAAGGACGGAACGTATTTCAGCTGCAAGTCCCGGACCGAACACACCGCAGGGAGCCGGGCTCCTAGCCTCATAGTTATGTATGACGCTAGGAGTCCCTGCCTCGCTGCGGGACAACTGTCCCGTACTGTAGTCATGTTTTCAGTACAGGACAGTAGTTCCGCGGAGAGGCAGGGACTCCTAGTGTCATAGAGAACTATGATGCTAGGAGCCCGGCTCCCTGCAGTGTGTTCAGTCCAGGACTTGCGGCCGAAATACGTTCCGTCATTTACGGACCGAACATGCTCGTGTGAACCCAGCCTAAGGCTTGTAAGCAGCTGCTAAACCATGGAAATCCACTTCATGAAGCTCCCTAGGCTCAGTTCTTGTGCTGGTGTTACTTCCAGAGGCAGTTTGGAACTCTGTAGTGAGTGATATAACAGAGGATAGGCGACTTTTACGCACCACACGCTTCAGCACCCGGTGGCCCCGCTCTGTTAGTTTGCATAGTATACAGCTTTGTGGCTGAGCTGTTGTTACTCCTAGATGCTTCCACTTCACAATAATAGCACTTACAGTTGGCTGGGGCAGATGTAGCAGATCTGACATTTCACGGAATGACTTGTGACAAAGGCAGCATCCTATGGTAAAGGCACGTTTAAAGTCACTCTTCAGTACAACCCATACTACTACCAATGTTTGTCTATGGAGATTACATGGCTGTGTGCTTGATTTATGCATACATCTGAACTCGTTAATTAGGAGGAGCATCCACATTCCACTGGACATATAGTGTATACCAATGTGTATATGAGGTGATTATTTGCTATTTGAATCCACACACGGTCTTCATGACAAAACTCAAAGGGATAATCAGTGATTTTTTTCCTCTTGTATCCATCCAATGACCGGTACTTTACAGTAATCTTGTGACTTTGGTCTGGTTTTTTTCATAAGCTACAACCATTTGAAGCACATTGCTGGTCTTCATTAGACATTACTTCTTAAATCAAACCAATAGGTTTTTCTAGTAATGACTTTGATTTGCCATGGCTAATGTATTTTGTACAATAAAGTGCATGCCTTGATTGGCTGTCTAGTAGCGCCTCTCCACAGTACAGAACTACATGTCCTGTACTGCTCTTTACCAGCGCCCAGATGAGTTGCTCCTTTGGACACCAGGTGAGGACGTTTCCCCATATACTTATTTTTCCATTCTCAGCATAGTGTTAACTTTTGCTTTGAATTCAGTCAGTCTGGTGGATGTGGATCTTTCCAGTGGGAAGCAATCATTTTTCTCGCTTGATATAAAAGGCGCATCACCGCTTGATTTTCCCTCACAGGCAACTTTGCAGCATAACCTAAGATGCATGTCACTGGGTCTAAATCAATATGACAGCCATATACCATACCTATAAATTCACCATGTCTCTACAAAACCTCCCAAGTCTTTTGCCAGACTCTATTGGTCCCAAATCCTTCTCCCATCTTTCCTTAAAGGGAACCTGTCACCAGCATTTCATCTATTGAACGTTACTTATCTCTCACTGGCCACTGATTCAAAAGTTAATTGCCGTTATCCCCGCTCCTAAACTCCTCCTCCAACTGTAAATAACGGTCTGCAAACATTTTGCGCCTTTTATCATAATAATCCGGTGTCCCTTTATGCGCCCACACCATAAGAGGACATCAATGCACAAGAACGGGATTTTGTGTGCTGGGGAAGGCGAGGAACAGTCAATCAAAAGTACAGAGGCGGGGTAAACTCGGAAAGACTTGAGGATTGAAGTTATGACTGTTTTCAAACGAAGATTTAACTCTTTTCAAACAAAGAAAGATTTGACTCTTTTCAAACGAAGATTTGACTCTTTTCAAATGAAGATATGACTCTTTTATGCTCATTAGCATACGGTGTGGGAACACTAAAAAGCTGAATACTAAAGCTACAGAGCCGACTAAGACGACAATTATAGGGTATATAGAAATTATTTTTCACCCACTACCACCAGGTATTGCTGGTTTAATAGGTGAAATGCTGGTGACAGGTTACCTTTAAGGGAAAGAGACTGTACTTTAAGAGTAGCCTCCAAAAGCCATCTATAAAAAAGCTAAATTACTCCTCCTGTGCACCCTGTTTGTGCTACCAAATCTAAGAGTGAGGACTGTGGTGCTTGTGACATGGCAACCTGCCTATTCTGTAATTCCCAGGCGTGTCTCAGTTGGAAGCATTGGTAAAAAGCGGAATGTGGCAGGGCAAACTCCGATTGCAAGTCCTCAATGTTCTGAATACATTGCTCCGAAAGAGCTGAGTTATAACCCTCGCACCTCGATGTCTCTGCACATCAAGCCCTTCCAATTTGTCAAAATCCTTATAGTATAAATTGTGATTATACTAGGCCTTAGATATGTCCTGCGAGACTGCGTGCTCATTCACACTTCTTTAAAGAAATATAACGTTAAACATCCCCGTAAGCCTGAAAACATCCCCGTAATTTCAGCCGTAACGGCATGTGCAGGCGCTTGAACGCCGCGTCAATTACGGACGTAATTGGCGCTGCTATTCATTGGAGTCAATTAATAACGGCTCTAAATACGGCCAAAGAAGTGACAGGTCACTTCTTTGACGCGGGCGTCTATTTAAGCGCCGTCATTTGACAGCGGCGCGTAAATATACGCCTCGTGTGAACAGACAAACGTCTGCCCATTGCTTTCAATGGGCAGATGTTTGTCAACGCTATTGAGGCGCTATTTTCGGACGTAATTCGGGGCAAAAACGCCCGAATTACGTCCGTAATTAGTGCGTGTGAACATACCCTAAGTCTGCATTTAGCTCAGTATTAAGTCAGTATTTTGTTCTCTAAGCTTCATAGTGTTTCATTATATTTAATGTGTATTTTATCTTAATCGTCATCAGTATTTTCCCCCATGTAATAGATACAAATATGGATGTCATACAGATGTTAAATGTATTTTTCAGGCGCTCACATCCTCTGGTGCATGTTGTGTATTGAGCAATATAGACTGCATGTAAAATATTGCTGTATAGAAATACAGATACGTGAATAGCTCAATTTAATTACATTGTGTAACAACTTCGGCTATTTCTGCTCCAAACACCAAGCAAAGAGGCAGGAGGGGGCGTGGCCTGAGAGCCAATCAGTTAGATCTGTGCTCTACTTATAGTAATTCCTGATGATCTGTTGTCTTTTACCAGTTATTAGTCTGTGCATGTAGTGGGTATTCTTGTGTATTTGACCTGGCTACTCTATGCTTCTCTCTAGTGTTTGCAACTGTGTATGATCTCGGACCGTTTCCTGACTACTCGCTGCTTTTCGTTACTGTACTTTTTTATTTCTCTTTTTCTCTGTTGTGGATATTGGTTTACTATTGCCTGATTGCTTCTGCTGTCAGCGGCTACTCTGCAGACGCAGCCTGGGGACTCACAGCAGTGAAGACCAAATCCCCAGTACAGGGATTAAAGGGTGAAAACCAGCGGTCCCTCAGATTCTGTGCTAAACAGACTAGACAGCGCCAAGACTGACTGTGACTGTGGGAGCGCTTTTGCTAGACAGGCTGTATCGCACACCTGACAACCGTCCTGGATTCAGCAGGCCAGTCCGGCATTCTGGGCGGTCACCTGCTGTCCTGGACGGCCGGTGGTATTTACCAGTGTCAACTGTTGCAAACGTTCTGCCCGGGGATTCCAGCATCTCAAAGCCCCTAACATAATTTTCCATATATGGAGCGTTGCCGACACTCTGGCCGGGAATTCCAGCATCTCAAACCACCTAACATCACTGTCTATATATGAACAGTGACGTCAGGGGCTCCTCCAGGAGCGGAATCCCCGGCCAGAGTGTTGTTAATGCTCTGGCCGAGGGTTCTGCTCCTGGAGAAGCCCCTGGCATCACTATCCATATATGAACAGCGATGTCAAGGAACAATTTATTCCGTATTCAGGACCTACAGTACTATGCAAAAGTTTCAGGAAGTTTTGGAAAAATGCTGCAAAGTAAGAATGATTTAAAAAATTGAAGTTAATAGTTTTTTTTATCAATTAACTAAAGTAAAAAAACAGAAAATAAATCTAAATCAAATCAATATTTGATGTGACCACCCTTGGTATTGCATGATGGATAAGTATCTGCCTGTATTTCTCAGAATTGAAAACACCATTAATCCTGACCAAATCCGCAACTCCATTTGCTGAAGTGCAGCCCCAAACTTGCAAGGAACCTCCACCATGCTTCACTGTTGCCTGCAGACATTAACTATTGTACCACTCTGAAGCCCTTCGTCCAATAAACTCCCTTCTGTTAGGGTATGTTCACACGGCAGCGTCCGTTACGGCTAAAATTACGGAGCTGTTTTCAGGAGAAAACAGCACCGTAATTTCAGCCGTAATGGCATGTGCAGGCGTCTTTCGCTGCGTCCATTACGGACATAATTGGAGCTGTTTTTCCATGGAGTCCATGTAAAACGGCTCCATTTACGTCTGAAGAAGTGACAGGCACTTCTTTGACGCGGGCGTCTTTTTTACGCGCCGCCTTCTGACAGCGGCGCGTAAAAAAAATGACCGTCGGCACAGAACATCGTAAGACCCATTCAAATGAATGGGCATATGTTTGCCGACGCTTTTGAACCGCATTTTCGGACGTAATTGGGGGCTAAAACGCCCGAATTACGTCCGTAAATAGTGTGTGTGAACCCAGCCTTACAGCCAAATATTTCAAATTTTGGATCATCAGTCCAGAGCACCTGCTGCCATTTTTTTCACCCCAGTTCCTAAGTTTTCGTACATAGTCACTTGGCCTTGTTTTTATGTCAAACATATGGCTTTTGTGCAACAATTCTTCCATGAAGACCACTTCTAGCCAAAATTCTCCAAACAGTAGATGGATGTACCTGGGTTCCACTGTTTTTGCCAGTTCTGAGCTGGTGGCACTGCAGGACATCTTCCAGTTTCTTGGCCGACCACTGCATCTACAGTCCTCAATATTGGCCGTTTCTTTGTGCTTCTTCAAAACAGCTTGAATAGAAGATCTTCAAACCCCAGTCTGCTTTGAAATCTTTGCCTAGGAGAGACCTAGCAGATCCAGTAGAACTACCTTGTGTCTTGTTGCTGTGCTCAGTCTTGCCATGGTGGACCTGTGACATGAAACGGTCTTCCACAAACTCTCATTTGTAGCAGAGTTTGGCTTTTGCTCACCCAGTTTTAAGCCTCCTACACAGCTGTTTCTGTTACAATTAATGACTAAGTTTCAACCCACTTATGAAAATGATCATCATTATCGCCTGTTTGTATAATTGGTTAATCATACACCTGACTATAATCCTACAAAATCCATTACTTTGTGCAAGTGTACCTAGAAGAATTGATGCTGTTTTGATGGCAGAGGGTGGTCACACCAAATATTGATTTGATTTAGACTTATCTTCTGCTCATTCATTTTGTATTTTGTTCATTGATAAAAAACAAAACAATTAACACTTATATTTTTGAAAGCATTCTTACTTTGCTGCATTTATCCACAACTGACTAAATCTTTTGCCCTGTACTATACTTCGTAGACAGAATACAGAGGCAAAATATGCAGATGTGAATGAGGCCTAAAGTTGTATACCATTTTCAACCCAACAAACCCTGTTTACTGAATTCCCATTGAAATATCTTTAAAAATATTTTTCCCCTATAGTTCTTAAGACTCAATTGCTGTGCATAAACCCATTTTATTGAGATCTATACACCATTAGGGGGGATTCACACGAGCGTGTATTCGGTCCGTGCGGGCCGCGTGGTTTTCACGCGGCACGCATGGACCAATACAAGTCTATGGGGCAGTACAGACAGTCCGTGCTTTTTGCGCGTTTGTCTGCTGCGCAAAAAGCACGACAGGTTCAATAACTCTGCGTATTTTGCGCATAACGCACCCATTGAAGTCAATGGGTGCGTGAAAACCACGCAGGTTGCACGGAAGCACTTCCGTGCGAACCGACTGAAACAGCGCACCAGCTGTCAAAAGGATGAATGTAAACAGAAAAGCACCACGTGCTTTTCTGTTTCCGACCATCCAAACGGAGTGTCTTTGCGATGAGCGAAGCCGGACAAGCGAACCGAACTTCACCGGGTTCGGCCGAACTCGTTTTGGACTGAACCCGGCAAAAAAATTATCGGTACGCGACGTCAGGAGATAGTCACTGTCCATGGTGCTGAAAGAGTTAAACTGTTTCAGCACCATGGACAGTGACTTCCGATCCCAATATACATGAACCTGTAGAAAAAAAAACGAAGTTCTGACTTACCGCTAACTCCCGGCTTCTTCCTCCAGTCTGACCTCCCGGGATGACAATTCAGTCCAAGTGACAGCTCCAGCCAATCACAGGCCAAGCACAGGCCAAGCACAGGCTGCAGCGGTCACATGGACTGGCGCGTCATCCAGGGAGGTGGGGCCCGATGTCGAGAGGCGCGTCACCAAGGACGCGTCACCAAGGCAACGGCCGGGAAGTTCTCGGTAAGTACGAACTTTTTCTTTTTTTTCAACAGGTTTTTCGATAGGATGTGTTCGGCATTCACTGTCGAGGGTGCTGAAAGAGTTAGCTCTTTCAGCACCTTGGACAGTGACGGCCGTCGACTAGCCTCATCTCTATGATGGCGGCTGCGCGAAAATCACGCAGCCGCGCATCAGACACGGATGACACACGCAGCTGTCAAATGGTTTTTGCGCGCGCAAAACGCAGCGTTGTAAAAACGCCCACACACACAATACACGCCAGTTGGACATAACTTTAAACACGCCCAGTTGTACATAAGAAAGGCTCATTTGCATAAATATAAAAATGGTCATAACTTGGCCAAAAATGCTCGTTTTTGAAAAAAAAACCACGTTACTGTTATCTACATTGCAGCGCCGATCTGCTGCAATAGGAGATAGGGGTTTGAAAATCTGGTGACAGAGCTTCTTTAAGGTTGTGGACCGCTGGTCTAGAACATCATTGTATTCTGAAATATTTCACTACTTTGTATAGTAGGCCCTATGCAGTCAAGACGTAAGGTTCGTTTTGCCTCAACTAAACCCAAATTCATATTGCCAGATGGTAAAATGAAATTCGACACTGTAGGGATCGTTTCCACTGCTGGACATTATAGTCACAGGCTACTGCTCACTACAGAATATCCATCCATATAACTTCACTGAATAGCTGTGAGATGAACTTGCTTCTAGAAAAGTGTTAGAACTCCATAGTGCTTGTTGCCACTGAAATATGTTATTGTGAATTGCAGAAATCTAAAATTCCAGGCTCAGAAGGTTCATCTTGCCCTTCCACCGGAAAGCAGGTAATAGATACCAATATACACATCCATGAAGGAAGATTTTCACATTTTGAACCGTTTTATAACAACAGCTCCCAACCCTGCCCATGCAGTGTTTTTTCTCTCTATGATTTATATAATTTTGCTTAATGTTGTGTAATGGAAATAATCCCAAAAGACACAAAAGACTTGGGCCGGATTCACACAAGTGTGTTCAGTCTGTGATATACGGACCGCAGGTCGGCCACATTTCCCGGACTGAGCACACTGCAGGGATCCGGGCTTCTAGCATGATCGTTATCTATGACACTAGGAGTCCCTGCCGCTCCGCAGAACTACTGTCCCGTACTGCAAACATGTTTTGAGTACGTGACTGTTTTCCCGCAGCGAGACAGGGACTTCTAGCGTCATACATAACTATGACAATAAGAGCCCAGGTCCCTGCAGTGTGCTCATCTTGGGAAATGGGGCCGACCTGCGGACCGTATATCACGGACTGAAGACGCTCGTGTGAATCCGGCCTAAGGGGAAGATTTATTAAGACTAGCCAGTCTTAATAAACAGTTTGCTGCAGTACAGTGCAACATTTATTAATAGGTGAATGCCTCTTAATAAATGCTTTCAGTTGGTCATGCACCACAATTGTGGTGTAACAATAGCAGTCGCAGGGAATGTGACGGTGACAGTGGCCGGACCCAATCCCCATAAATTAAAATATACTCACCACACTGCTCCGCTTCTCTCCTCAGGCCCTCACAGCGGGTTCCAGCTTATTCAAGGTACTAATACCGAGCAGCATCAGGGCCTTATATGTGAAGCAACACTCAATGTCCTGACTGCTAGAACACATGCAACGTCCTGACGCTGCCCGGCCTCAGTACATTGTCCTCGAGCCACAGCCTGCTGTGAAAGCCCGAGGACAGAAGCGAAGCGCTGAGATGAGTACATTTATTTTTTTCTTCCGGATGAGGAAGGGGAAGGGGGTAGTATGATTGTGGAGAGTGCACGGCTACTTGCTACACCCCGCAGTGTTCAGCTGGCGTACAGTCCCTCTATAATTTGCAACACTTTCTGGCCTAAATTATAGTAAATCTGCCTGCTGTGGGTGACCTCACCCCCTTTTGTTAAGCCATGGCGGTGTAAAATGGCCAAATGTCGCAATTTACCCTGACTATGCGACATTTTTATGCCAGAAGACTGGATTAGAAAGGTTAATAAATTCCCCCCTTTATGTATAAGAACTGAAAGTACAAATTGTGAGCCCTCCATGTGATCAAACTGAGAAATCATTTTATATCAGTGTAGAACCCTTTTAATGTTGGTTAGGATGCATGGCAACTTCCCCAATGTTTGTAAAACATTGGTGAGGGGTTATAAGCACAATGTCCACCTTTGCAAAAAAAAAAAATGTTGTTCCAATGCATCTTACATGAACCAGTTGCAAATAAACTTGATAAAAATATTCTACTATTTCTCATGGTTACAGACTACAAACAAACCCTGTGTAGTCTGATCTTGCCGCCATACAGTCACACATGGCGTATTTGCCTTGTATTTCTGCAGCGTAAAAATACGTTGCAGAAAACTGTACAATGTCCAGGGGCGGATTGGCCATTGTAATTACCGGGAAGTTTCCCGGTGGGCCGCTTGTTTGAGACAGAGTCGGCTGCCTGGCCCGACCATCCCTCCTCTGCGCTTACATTTATTTCTCTGCCCAACCAGGCACACAATGTCCCGGCCAGTGTCAGAGCATTGTGAGCAGCGGACGGCCGTTGTGCACATGATGTCCTGACGCTGACCAGGCACGACGTTCTGTGCGGAGATAGCACAGCCGTCACACTCAGAGACAATATTTGTCTCCGCCCTCGTCTCCAAATCACCGTTTGCGCGTGGCACTTCCCCTGTCTTCCAGCTCCTGAGCTGAGTGAAGTTTGAAATGTGAGTGTGACAATTTGTGTGCAGTCTGGTAGCCATATGTATTTCCTTTTTTTTCCAGGCTTATATCTATGACTTATGGGCTGTCATGATCTCTGTACTAGGGGCTGATAATCAGCCCCGCCCCCAAGGCTATATAAGTGACGTGTTTTCCTAGTACAGAATTCATGTCAGCTCACATAAATAAGCAGGCCCTAGACTAGAAGCTGATAACATGTATGGGCTGACATGATTTCTGTACCACGGCTGATATAACTTATGGAGCCTAGGGGCTGATTATAAGCCCCTAGTACAGAAATCATGTCAGCCCAGTATAGGGAATACATGTTTGATCACTGGGGGTCCAACCATTGGGACACCCAGCAAAGAGAACAGGGACCAAAATTCCCCTGAAATGCTCGATAAATAGGGAGCGCTGGTGCACATAAACGACCAGCTCTCCATTCATTCCTATGGGACTTCTGAGACCACGGTCTCCAGCAGCTCTATAGAAATGAATGAAGCGCTGGTCGTTCATTCGCTCCATACTCATCAAGCACTTCAGGGGAATTTTGCTCCCCGTTCTTCTCTTTGCTGGGTGTCCCAGTGGATGGAACCCCAGCGATCATACATGTATCCCCTATCCCTTGGTTAGGGAATGCATGTGTTTTGTGGGGAAAACCCCTTTAATGTCAAATAATATTTATTAAAAAACTGCACAATAAGTAAAAACATTTTTCAATAAAAATTGGTTTGATTTTGTCAGTGTTAAAAAAATACACATATATAGTATCGCTCTAATCGTAACGACCCGAACAATAAAGTTAACACCTTATTTAAACCACATGCGAACTGCATAAGAACAAAATGCAAAAAAATACGCCAAAATTCATTTTTTTCCTATCCCCCTTCCCCAAAAGATGTGAAAAATGTAATTAATAAGTCCCATGTGCCCCAAAATTATACCAATCAAAACTACATCCCATCGCGCAAATATCAAGCCTGCATACGGTTACATCGACAGAAAAATTCAAAAGTTAGGGCTTATTATAAAAATATATTAAACTTAAAGAGGCTCTGTCACCAGATTATCAAACCCCTATCTCCTATTGAATGTGATGGGCGCTGCAATGTAGATAACAGCAAAGTTGTTTTTTTATTTTTTTTTTAAAAACGATCATTTTTGCCCAAGTTATGAGCTATTTTATATTTCTGCAAATGAGCTTTTCAATGGACAACTGTTTTCTCGTTTTACCAACTGGGCGTGTATTGTGTTTTTACCAACTGGGCGTGTATTGTGTTTTTACCAACTGGGCGTGTATTGTGTTTTTACCAACTGGCCGTGTATTGTGTTTTTACCAACTGGGCGTTGTGAATAGAAGTGTATGAGGCTGACAAATCAGCCTCATACACTACTCATCGCTCCCACCCAGCTTTTCACTGCAGAGACACAGCGTGACGTCACCCACACGTCCTTCAACCTTGGCGTCGGACAGAGAAGATACATGGGCTCCAGGCGTCTGAGAGGGTAATATGCTCATCTCTAGGGAGTTTGCTATGCTTACCTGCACACGGTGATGCTGCTGCAGATTCAACTGTACTCTCTGACGCCTGGAGCCGATGTGTCTTCTCTCTTCCGACGCCAAGGTTGTAGGACCTTTACTTGCACCGCGTGGTGAACGGTGTAGATTTAAAATACAAATCCATTCCCCCTCCCAAAAGTTAATCAAACTATGTGTAAGTCAAAATGGTTCCATTAAAAAAAATACAACTTGTCTCGCAAAAGAAAGCTTTCATACAGCTATATCAGCAGAAAAATATAAAAGTTATGGCTCTTAACCAGTTAGTGACCGCCAATACACCTTTTCATGGCGGCAACTAACGGGCTTTATTCGGATGCACATGCCTTCTTATGGCGCTGCATCAGAATAAATTTGCGGCACCAGGGGCAGTTGAAACTTCCTGTTCTCAGCTGCCGAAGTTAGCTGAGGACTTAGGGCATCGCTGCTCGAGCGGGCGGATCGAAATCCGCCTGTTTAACCCCCTAGATGTATTGCAGAAGTATTTCAGTGTATTATAAAAGTGATTGGACGATCGCATAGTGAAAGTCCCCTAGTGGGACTAGTAAAAGAAGTATAAAAAAGTTTAACAAAGTTAATAAAAAAATAAGTGAAAAAAATATGAAAAATCCACTTTTTCCCCTTAAAAAATGCTTTATTATGATAAAAAAAGTTACACATATTTGGTATTGCCGTGTCCGTAACGACCCCAACTATAAAGCTATTATGTTATTTAACCCGCTCGGCGAACGCTCTAAAAAATAAAATCAACAACAATGCCAGAATTGCTGTTTTCTGTGAATCCAGCCTTAAAGAAAATCTGATAAAAAGTGATCAAAAAGTCGCATCTACTCCAAAATGGTACCAATAGAAACTACAATTTGTCTCGCAAAAAAAAAAAAGCCCTCATACAGCTGCATCAGCGGAAAAATAAAAAAATATGGAGACACAAAAATACATAATTATGAAAAAAAAGTGTTTTTACTGTGTAAAAGTAGTAAAACATAAGAGAACTATATCAATTTGGTATCGTCGCAATAGTAACGACCCACTGAATAAAGTTATTATGTTATTTATACCACACGGTAAACGGAATAAATTTTAGATGCAAAAAAAGTGGCAAAATTGATGGTTTTATATATATACAGAGATCATCACATTGCGTACTGGGCCTATAATGCACATATCAAAACTTTCCTCTTATACAGAATTTATCTTGTGAAGATGAAATAAAACAGAGCAAAATACAAGCAACAAAGGCAATGGTCCTTCAGTAAGGCAGATTTTCAAGAGATGCCAGTATTTGCTTTCTTTCTTCATGAGTGGGCATTGCAGGCGTCACACCATCTCCTCTCCTTTTCAACATAACTGTGTGCTGGAATAAGAGATGTTGGAGATTAACACTCCCCTGTAAAATCAGCCAGATGATGAATAATATGATTTTGTATTACACAATTGCTCCCATAGAAGTGAATGGAGAGAGCCGTACACATGCACAGATACCTCTGCATTCACCCTCCTCCTGGATGTAGTTACCACCTCACCCCGCCGGGCAGGGGTCTCCGGTTCTCCATATAAGTGTGGGTCCCACATCTGTGAAAACATTTATGGCATATTCTCTGGATATGTCGTAAATGACGGAGATTGGAATACCCCTTTAAAATACAGAATACGGACATGTTCTCATACTACATCCTCCAGCCGTTTCCAACTTGCAGTGTAGTTTAAAAAGGTCATTGTTTTTAGGTAAACGGTTAGAAAATGTAATTCCATCCCATTTCATATTACAGGTGAAAGCTTCACATGGTTTTGTTCTTAAAGTGTAGCTAAACGTTTGACAAACTTCTGACATGTCATAGAGACATATCAGAAGTTTGGATTGGTGGGAGTCCGAGCACGGAGACCCCCACCAATCGCTAGAACGAAGCAACTGAAGTGCTCGTGTGAGCGCTCAGCCGCTTCGTGTCTGTTCGGCTTTTTCCGGAAAGCCGATGTATCGGAGTACAGGCTCATAGACTTTCTATTGAGTCCGTACACAGATACATTTCTTTTTCCGGAAATAGCCGAACAGACACGAAGCGGCTGAGCGCTCACACGAGTGCTTCAGCTGCTTCGTTCTAGCGATTGGTGGGGGTCTCCGTGCTCGGATCCCCACCAATCCAAACTTCTGATATGTCTCTATGACATGTCAGAAGTTTGTCAAACGTTTAGCTACACTTTAAGAAAAGCACCTATTAGTGACTCCCTTCATTTAGATTTTAAATTCTGTATTTTATTCCTATCGTATACATTTTTTTCATTCAGATTGTATATACAGTAATCTATTTCATTTGTTCGTTATATATTTCATTAAGATCGTATATTCTTTATGTTACTCATTCATATCATACAGTATACTGTATATGTCATTCGGCTTTTATATTACCTTTGAAAGATTTGAACTTACCCAAAACTTTCTGCACTGTTTATACCGGATAAAATATAGAGCGCACATGTCTCTTTGGTAGTTGTTGACATCCAAGCACTTTGATGAAGCCTCGCTTTCCTTTAAAAGAGATTGAAAATCATTTCCTTATCCATAATTTATATGTAAAATTTCAGATAATAAACATTGTATCTACATTGTATTAGCCAAACAGCACAATATTTTTTCTCCCGTTTTGGCTAATAGGAGACAGACCTGTTCCTGTAAAATGCTGCCTTTAACTAGGGCAACATATTCAGCTGACAGGTCGGCTTTAAATAGTCAGGTGGCTTTAACCAGGCACCAGTCAGACCAGATCGATGCCAGATTATCAGATATTTTGGGCCATCAAATGGTCATAATAAAGCAGAAGGGTAAAAAAGGTGATTATTGAAATGGTTGGTTAGTGCAATAAATATAATTTATGTGGAAATAGTTCTTATTGAGGATCATTGAGTAATAGCAGCATAAGGCATCTTAATACAGAGATCTTGACACGGCACATGTATTCAACCAACCTCCAAACATGGATTGATATCAACAGCTCGCATATTCCGGTGTGAAGACATCTTGTTCAAAAACTAAAACAAAGCAAATATACAATCACATTTAAAATGATCACATCATTATCTATAAAATTTAAAATGGCCAAAAAAAAATTGGTCCCCCCCCCCCATAAATAAATGAAGATCTAACCCATTATAAAGATTACAAAAGGAAAACTCAAACTATGAAAATGTGGCCATGACTGCATTTTACAATATCCCAGTCCCCTTATGTCTCACTCAAAGGGCTCATAGAAAGTGAGATATTGGACTTGTTTGGTAAGGGTCCTCACACTGGGGAGCCAATTTTGCTGTTCCTTTGTCAGCTTGAGAGATTTTAAAGAGAACCTTTCACCTGCCCATAGATGTGCAGCTGAGTGCAGAATGTAATGGGCATGGCTGCACAAACCCTGGGGCACTTTAAATTTTTTTCCTATCCTCCGTTATTTAAATGTCGGTGCCGTTATATTTGGCAACCGATATTTAAATAACCCCCTGAACGGTCAATGGGGCGTGTAATTGGCAAGGGGGTGTGTAACATCGCTGTGACACTGTCCAATCAGCTACGGACAGTGTCACAGCAAAAGCTGTAGAGGAGAGCATGTGCGCGCACACTCGCAGCCCGGAGCTGTGCGAGGATGCGTGCATACGCTCTCAATCTTCAGCTCTCAGCAGACAAGGACGACAAGACTGTGTGATCTCTCGTGGGAGATCACACAATCTTGTTGTCTTTGTCTGCCGAGAGCTGAAGAGTGAGTGAGAACATGCGAGCGCACAGCTTTGATGCCGCTGCCGAAGATACTCCCGCCGCCATGGAAGAGAAGATGAATTCACATTCTTCTTCTTCTCTTCTATTCCGTGGTGGCGGCAGAACTGTGCGCGCACACGCTCTCCTCTCTCCAGCTCCTGCTGTGACACTGCCCGTAGCTGATTGGACAGTGTCACAGTGATGTTACACACCCCCTTGCCAATTACACACTCCATTGACATTTCAGGGGGTTATTTAAATATCGGGCGCCAAATATAATGGCACCGATATCTAAATAACAGAGAAAGATAGGAAAAAAATGTATAGTGAGACAGGGCTTGTACAGTCATGCCTATTACATGCTGCACACATATGGGCAGGTGAAAGTTTCTCTCTTTGTACAATTTGACCAATAGTAATTATGTTACTCAGGAGCCTAAATGTACGCAAGTGAGTTTTTTTTTAGCTTGAAGCCTTGTTGCATATGCATAGATTTCAAATATAACATTCTGGCTGCCTGCAGCTGCCACTATGGGGAGCGCGGAGGTTTACTGAATACTGTATTATTATTGAGTTCAATGTATAATTATGCACTAAGCTTCTACACTCCCTCTAGTGGCAGCTGCAGGTAGACGGAACGTGGAGCGCATCGTTTTCTGCAAACAGTTCAGTCAATGAGTCCACAGTCTAGTGTAAATGCTGCTGCTGGCCAGTCCACAGTCTAGTTTTAACGCTGCCGCCGGAAAATCCAGTGTAGTGTAAACGTTGCCGCTGGTCAATCCACAGTCTAGTGTAAACGTTGCCGCTGGTCAATCCACAGTCTAGTGTAGATGCTGCTGCTGGGCAGTCCACAGTCTGGTGTATACGCTGGCAGCTCTCAACAGTAATCTTCCTATAGCAGGGCTGGGAGTGTTCACAAGGCTCCCAGCTGCTAGAGGAACACACTGGCTCCCGCGATCTCGCCACGCCCGGTGACCGGCCCTGAATTGAAAGGGGCAGTAAAAACCCCTCAGATGCCGGTGGTCACATCTGACACCGGCATCTGAGGATTTAAATGCTTGCAATCACAGCAGAGACACGGTGGCTATGGCGCCCGCTCTGCTTCTGAGCGGGCACCACTTTTAAATACTATGTCCCAAAGTAAATAGGCATATTAGCGACAGGAAAAGGCTAGTGCCCCTGGTCAGTCCATAGTCTGGTGTGAACGTTAAAGCTGGCCAGTCCACAGTCTAGTGTGACCGCTGCTGATAGTCTTTGCTCAGTCTACTGTAAACGCTGCCGCTGGTCATTCCACAGTCTGGTGTAAACGTTGCCGCTGGTCAGTCCACAGTCTGGTGTAAACGCTGCCGCTGGTCAGTCCACAGTCTGGTGTAAACGCTGCCGCTGGTCAGTCCACAGTCTAGTGTGACCGCTGCTGCTGGTCAGTCCACAGTCTGGTGTAAACGCTGCTCCCGGTTCATCCACAATCTAGTGTAAATGTTGCCCCCGGTCAGTTCACAGTCTAGTGTAAGCGCGTTCCCTGGTTAGTACAGTCTAATGCAAACACTGCCACTGGTCAGTCCACAGTCTAGTGTAAACGCCATCGCTGGTCAGTCCAGAGTCTACTGTAAATGCTGTCGCTGGTCAGTCCACAGTCTAGTTTAAACGCTGCCCCAGGTCAGTACAGAGCATAGTGTAAATGCTGCCGCCGGTCAGTCCACAGTATAATGTAAATGCTGCCGTCAGTTATTACAAATTCTCGTAAAAACGTTGCCGCCGCTCAGTCTAGTCTGGTGGAAATGCTTTCTTTATTTTACATGTACTGTTGATTTTAAATTTTGGAGACCAAAAAAAACAAAAAAAACATAGGAGCCAAAGTCCTAATATTAATGGCTGTCCACATAATGCATGGACAGGCCGGATCTGCCAGGGCATCTGTTCTGGCTCATAGAGGGTGTGTCTGGACGACGT
This sequence comes from Rhinoderma darwinii, assembly GCF_050947455.1. Taxonomy (NCBI): domain Eukaryota; kingdom Metazoa; phylum Chordata; class Amphibia; order Anura; family Rhinodermatidae; genus Rhinoderma; species Rhinoderma darwinii. The sequence continues at coordinate 84,188,339 of NC_134691.1, forward strand.
CCATATGCCATTATAGAGCAAATGGACAGGGTTTCTCCATAATATTAACTCTGCATAAAAAGTTGAGTAACTATGTAAATAGTTTATATTCTCTTGTACCAGTTTTTAATGAAATTATGTTTTACTGGTTGGTAAAAGTGAATTCAGGATTCTGCCAGATTCCTGTTACCAGAGAGCATTGCATTGTGGGAGTTCATATAACTTTTACACACTTAGCACTATGCTGTTATGTCATATGTTAGACAGAGGAATGGAGTTAGGAACTTGCACTTCATGTAAGGAGATCCCTTCTTTTTAGCTCAAAAGTAAAATCTGATCGTGAAACAAGGAAGAGAGGAAGCTAGAACTGTTGGGGATCTCATCAGCTCTGCTGACCCCTGTCGTGAAAAATCTGGAGCTTTTGGAGTCCCGTTACTAGAACTGCGCCACAGCTTCCAGCTCTGTACTCTGCGCAACGGAGCACCAGGATAAAAGTTTGGCCACACGAGATGATGTCAGAGGCTGGAGAACTTAAAGGGGAACTGCTCATGCAATTTCCTACTTGTTTCTCAACCCTGGTGGTGAATTTCCTGGTGTTTTCCCTTGTCTTGACTTCGCTTGATGCAATAATCTGTGTACTGAGCGATGACCTGATCTTGCCTGCTGATATTTTTTCTGGACCTGATGTTGTCCACCTGTTACCAACCCAGACCTGTTTGATCACAATATTGCCTATATACTATCCCAGGGACTGCGACCTGAGAATGTTAAGGGTAAAGTACAGTGGGATTCCTTAGATCCTCTTTACCTGCTGCCAAACTTCTCATGAGCTACAGCTAACTCCACTCTCGACAAGTTTGTATAGTGGCACTGAAGTCTATTCCTGTTCCGCTGTGCTACTCTGAATCGCCACTTCTTAGCCATCACCCAAGATCTAAACTACACTGGGAGGGGACCAGCATGCAGGTACACTCTTTGGCTTATCGTCAGTATGGATTGCTAAAACCAGAGTGGCAATGAAAGCACAGTCCTACCAAAAATGAGACCTTTTTTTAAAATAAAACAGGGTATTATATATAATGTTTGGTGCAACTTTTATTACTTTTTGAGATACATCTTATTTGTATACTGGATACATAGCTGTATCTTGTGCTGAAACCCGAACCCGTCATATCCGTTTTGGTGACAGGGGGTCCTGCGTATCTCTGACACACAGGATCCAGCTTTTATCGACCGCATCTAAGTTATGACCTTAGATATGATCGATAACAGGTGGACCCGCTGTCACCGAAGTCGTCAGTCCTGCTGACCTGAGGGATTCGGGTTTCAGCAGAAGGTACAGCTTTTATGTAGCCAGGACACAAAGAAGCTGTATCTCAAAAAGTAAAACAATAATAATAATAATAATAATAATAATAATAATAAAAACCAATTACCAAGTTGAATTAATCCCTTCAGGACTGAGCCTGTTTTGGCCTTCAGGACGAAGATGATTTTTCATGTGTCACTTTATGTGGTAATAACTTGGGAATGCTTTTACCTATCCAAGTGATTCTGAGATTGTTTTCTCGTGACATATTGTACTTTATGTTAGTGAAAAAATTTGGTCGATAAATTCAATATTTATTTGTAAAAAACAACAAGATTTGGAGAAAATTTGCAAAAATTAGCATTTTTCTAAATTTAAATGTATCTACTTGTGAAACAGATAAAAAGTTATACCACACAAAATAGATACTACTTTACATTTCCCATATGTCTACTTTATGTTTGCATCGTTTTTAGAACATTCTTTTATTTTTCTAGGACGTTACAAGGCTTAGAACTTTAGCAGCGATGTCTCATATTTTTAACCAAATTTCAAAAGGCGATTTTTACAAGGACCAGTTCAGTTCTGAAGTGGCTTTGAGGGCCATACATATTAGAAAGTCCCCATAAATCACCCCATTTTGAAAACTGCACCCCTCAAAGTATTCAAAACAGCATTCAAAAAGTGTTTTAACCCTTTAGGCGTTTCACAGGAATTAAAGCAAAGTAGAGGTGAAATTTACAAATTTCATTTTTTTTTGCCAAAATTCATTTGTAACACATTTTTTTCTGTACCACAGAAGGTTTTACCCGAGAAATGTAATTCATTATTTATTGCCCAGATTCTGCAGTTTTTAGAAATATCCCACATGTGACCCTAGTGCGCTAATTTACTGAAATACAGGCCTCAGAAGCAAAGGAGAACCTGGTGGATTTTGGGGCCTCCTTTTTTTTAGAATATATTTTAGGTACCATGTCAGGTTTGAAGAGGTCTTGTGGGGCCAAAACAATAAAGACCCCCAAAAGTGACCTCATTTTGGAAACTACACCCCTCAGGGAATTTATCTGGGGGTATAATTAGCCTTTTGAACCCACAGTTTTCTTTCCTAAATTTATTTGAATAAGTATGTGAAGATGAAAATCTACTTTTTTTCTGAAAAAACTTAGAATTTTTTCAAGGAATAAAAGAGCAAAAACACCCCAACATATGTAAAACAATTTCTCCCGATTATAGCAATACCCCATATGTGGTAATAAACTGCTGTTTGGATCCACAGCAGGACTCAGAAGGGAAGAAGCACCATTTGGATTTTGAAATTCTGATTTTGCTGGTATAGTTTTCAGTGCCATGTCGCGTTTGCAATGCACTGGAGGGAACAAAATAGTGGAAACTCCCGAAAAGTGACCCCATTTTGGAAACTACACTCATCAAGGAATTTTTCTAGGGGTAAAGTTAGCATTTTGACCCCACAGTTGTTTTGCTGAATTCATTGGAATTATTCTGTAAAGGTAAAAATCTACTTTTTTTCTGAAAAAAAGTAGCAATTTTTAATTTTTACAAGGAATAAAAGGAGAAAAATCACCCCAACATTTGTAAAACAATTTCTCCCGATTATGCCATATGTGGTAATAAACTGCTGTTTGGACCCACAGCAGGGATTAGAAGGGAAGGAGCGCTATTTGGCTTTTGGAGCTCAAATTTAGCTGAAATGGTTTTTGGGTGCCATGTCGCATTTTCAAAGCCCCTGAGAGGCCAAAACAGTGGAAACCCCCCAAAAGTGACCCCCATTTTGTAAATTACACCACTTAAAGAATCTATCTAGGGGTATAGTGAGCATTTAGGCCCCACAAGTCTTTTGCAGGATTTATTAGAATTAGGCCGCGAAAATGAATGTCAACATTTCTTCCACTAAAATGTTGAATTTTTTCAATTTCACAAAGGATAAAGGGGGAAAAAGCTGCCCAACATTTGTAAAGCAATTTCTCCCGAGTACGGCAATACCCCACATGTGGTCATAAATGGTTTTTCATTAGAAAGTAATTAACCCTTTCCGGACAGAACCATTTTTTTCTTTTCCTTTTTAGTTTTTCCCTCTCGGCTTTCCAAGAGCCATAACTTTTTTATTTTTCTGTCAATAGAGCGGTATGAGGGCTTATTTATTGAAGGACGAGCGGTCGTTTTTATTGGTACAATTTTTTGATACATACACCTTTTTGAGCACTTTTTATTAAATTTTTTGTTAGAGCCAAGGTGACCAAAAAACAGCGATTTTGCCGGTTTAAATTCTTTATTTTTCACATGAGACGCTCCATACATCACCCCCCACACTGCGACATGCTATGTCGTGGTGCGCGAAGGGGTTAATGTGAAGCGGATGGTGCAGAGTGAAAATTAAAATTTCTCCACTGATATGCCATTTTAGTGCACTACATTTTATGCCCAGTTTGTGCCACTGAAGACAAATACCTCATAAAATATTAACCGGGTTCTCCTGGGTATGGCGATGCCATATCAGCGGACGTAGACTGCTGTTTGGGCATGCTGTAGGGCTCAGAAGGGAGGGAGCGCCATTTGGCACGCAGATTTAGCTTGTTAGTTCTGTTTGCCGTTTTACTGGTGTTTCAGTTTATACTGTGGGAGATAGGTTATCTGTGCGGGGTACATCAGGGCATAATAAGAGGGTATAATAATGGGGTAAATAAATAATAATCCGCAGATGTGTGGCCGGTGTCGCACTGATAAATGGCGCCCAATCTTATCTGCTTTTGGAACACTCTGCATATTTTGCATCGCCATATTCTGAGAGACAGAACTTCTTTATTTTTTCTCCACCGGAGCTGTGTGAGGGTTTATTCTTTGCGGCATAATCTGTAGTTTTCATTGGTACCATCTTGGGGTACCAGAAATTTTTTTGATCACTTTTTATTCCATTTTTTGGCAAGCAAGGTGACCAAAAACCCATCAATTCTGACAATGTTTTTTATTCTTTTTTTTTTTTACGGCGTTCAATCTGGGCTATAATTGACCATTTTACTTTATTCTGTGGGTCGATACGATTACGGCGATACCAGATGTATATAATTTTTTTTTTTGGTTTTGCAGCGTTTGTGCAATAAAATCACTTATTTATAAAAGAAATTATTTTTTGTGTCACCATATTCTGAGAGCAATAACTTTTTTATTTTTCAGTCAAAAAAGCGGTGTAAGGGCTTGTTTTTTGCGGGACGGGTTGTAGTTTGTATTGGTACTATTTTGGCGTACATGCGACTTTTTGATCACTTTTTATTGTATATTTTGGGAGGTGTGGTGACCAAAAAAATAGTGATTCTGGCATTGTTTTTCGTTCCTTTTTTTTGCGGTGTTCACCGTGCGGGAAAAATAATACTACAGTTTTATGGTGGATTCATGTTATAAAGCCTTTTCTTAAAGTTCTACTCACACCTACAAGTTCATTTCAGTAAGATTCCCGTACAGCATGTTGTGATATTTTATCCAGGAAAAAAAGGCAAATGGATCTGTCAGAAGGGTTTTTACAAAATAACGCCGTCATATCCGCCATACCACGTGTAAAAACGGAAGCGTGAACAGAGCGTTCCCACAATACCCTATTTGATATTTCACTGCCTACCACCTCACAGTTGAAATAACCCCTTCTCTTCTGGAGGTGGAACGAGATTATTTGAGTACCACTTTCCTGAACTATTTGGGTAAAACCGTTATATTAATCCAGTAAAGTAAAATACAGAGACTCAATCAATTGTAAAACAAAACACAAGCAGAGGACAATGGGAATTTGATGTAAATAGAGGGAGGACACATTTCTGAATGATTTTTGTTTTTTTTACCAGCAGACAAGAACCTGTAGAAGCCAAAAACAAACAGCCTAAACAAAAAGTTGTTCCCCAGCAGCAAATCTTGAAGCGCATTGTCTTAAAAGGAGTTTGTTATCCCATTTTCACCACCCAAACTGCTAATACCGCTATATATGGGGAAGTACAAGTGTCCTGCATTGTACATGGTTTCTATTTAGAGTGCAGGACACTTCCTGGATTGCAGGACTCTCTAGTGCTCATTTGCATACGGCGGCCGGAGGCATAAAAGCACTTTTTTATGGTTCACAATGGGTTGACATGGGTAACATAGGCACGTTTGGAAAAATATCATTCTTCCCTATATGGGGTATTAGCAGTTTGGGAGGCGAAAATGTGATGCCAGACTACCTTTAATAAGGATTGCAATAAATGCCACAATAGGTGGACACTCATTCAAGGGGCTCAGAAATCTGCAGTTTCTGACCTCAAAATTTAAGTTTTCCTGTTTTCTCATTTAACACAACAAAAACTGATAATATTGATCCTCTACGACACTTGAGGAATTCTACCATCAGAACTTGATTACAGTCACTATCAGTGGTAATAGAAGAAGAACCCCAGCCATATATTTGACTCTAGCAGAAAAGTGTACATAAGATTTGGAGGAAATACCATTTATATTTTTAGGTAAGACTTTACAGACTCCTTCATACTTTTACAATGTATAAATACGCACCTCACCTTATCGATCACATCAGTAAACCCCACAACTCCCACTTTGTGTAAAACAAATTTACCAGCAAACTAAAAAGGCAACATATTCACATGAAATATTCCTTAAGGCTTCGTTCACATCTGCGTTGGGACTCTGTTCATTGGTTCCGTCTGAGCTTTCTGTCAGGTGAACCCATGAACAGAATCCAAACTGAAACAAACGCAAACCATACATTTCCGTTTGCATCACCATTGATTTCAATTGTGATGGATCTGGTGCAAATGATTTCCGTTTGTCCCCGTTGTGTAAGGGTTCCGCCATTTTGACAGAATCAATGCCGTAGTTGACTGCGCTATTGATTCCGTCAAAACAACGGAACCCTTTCAAAACGGTGACAAACAGAAACCATTAGCAAAGTATTCGTCCCCCTTGAAATCAATCCCCCGACGGAACCCCTTAACGAAAAGACAACGCTGATGTGAACAGGCCCAAAAAGGCTATGTAAAACTTTTTTTTATATATATATATATATATATATATATATATATATATATATATATATATATAAAATGTATGGGTTATTTTCAAATTGACATTTATTAAAAACTGTATTTACTTTTTGCACTGCAGCTTCTGTGTGTGCATTGTACATAGAAGCTGCATAGCACAGCTTTGAGCCGATTCTGTCAGTCTGCTGGTCCGAAGACTCGCCTGACAGTGGCTCCTGTGTGCCTCTGACACACAGGATAACCCTAAAACCGATCAAATCTAAGTTCACAAACTTAAATGTGATCAGTATGAGGTTTATTCTGTGTGTCAGGGGCACACAGGAGCCGACGTCAGCCGAGCCGTTGGTCCAGCTGACTGGGATTTGGCTTATAGCTGCGCTAGGCAGCTTCAATAGTGCATACATAGAAGCTGCAACACAAATTAAATTTTCCTTTATGTGTTGCAGCTTCTATGTATGCACTACATAGAAGCTGCAAAACATAAAGGAAAATGTAATTTATATATAAACCTACAAAGTTAAACATAGCCTTTAAATGAACTGTTAAAACATAGCCCGATGGCCAGGAAATAAATGTTAATATATAGTGTACCCACATGGCAGGCAAGCAGATTCAGACAAACTAAAAGCGGCAACCCACAATCAATCTTCAACACTAGTAATACACGAGATAAAGAGTGAGCAGGAGGCACTTGTTTTTTGTTTTTCGTAAAGGCAGGGTTGATATAAGCAATTGTAACTGAAAGTCTAAAAAACATTTCCAAATAGCCAAAGACATTAAGACACAACCCGTAATTATGAGCACGGCCGGCCACGGACGATTTTACGGGCCGCGCTCCCACATTATAAAGTATAGGAGCATAAAAAAATTTCCTATTTTTTTCCCCCGGGTTCTACGGCACGGACACCCTCCCGTAGACATACGGGAAGGTGTCCGTCGGCCATAGAAATGAATGTGCCCGTAATTACAGACCGTAATTACGGTCCGAAATTATGGGCGATTTTACAGTCGTGTGCATGGGGCCTTACAGTTACAAGACATTTAAGCAATATGAACAAAATAGTAATGAAGAAAAACAACCAGAACAAGATGGAAAGCTACCATGACAAAAATCATTAATATACCATGAGGAGCCCGGAGACCCTAACAGAAGACCACACATTCTGGAGATACACTATTCGTATGGTCACCAGGAGTCGAGTCTAACATAGGGTTGTATGGACCCGTAGTAGGGTTTCCATAGAGGTGCATTACTTCTAGGGGGAGAATATCTCCGTACACACAGAATCCATCAGAGCCTGTTAGGCAGTGCACATTGCCTGTATGGCTCCATACTCAAAACCAAAGACTCCACGCGCAGGGCTCTGACGTACAGGCTCCACGCGCAGGGCTCTGCCGTACAGGCTCCACGCGCAGGGCTCTGACGTACAGGCTCCACGGGCAGGGCTCTGACGTACAGGCTCCACGGGCAGGGCTCTGACGTACAGGCTCCACGCGCAGGGCTCTGACGTACAGGCTCCACGCGCAGGGCTCTGACGTACAGGCTCCACGCGCAGGGCTCTGACGTACAGGCTCCACGCGCAGGGCTCTGACGTACAGGCTCCACGCGCAGGGCTCTGACGTACAGGCTCCACGCGCAGGGCTCTGACGTACAGGCTCCACGCGCAGGGCTCTGACGTACAGGCTCCACGCGCAGGGCTCTGACGTACAGGCTCCACGCGCAGGGCTCTGACGTACAGGCTCCACGCGCAGGGCTCTGACGTACAGGCTCCACGCGCAGGGCTCTGACGTACAGGCTCCACGCGCAGGGCTCTGACGTACAGGCTCCACGCGCAGGGCTCTGACGTACAGGCTCCACGCGCAGGGCTCTGACGTACAGGCTCCACGCGCAGGGCTCTGACGTACAGGCTCCACGCGCAGGGCTCTGACGTACAGGCTCCACGCGCAGGGCTCTGACGTACAGGCTCCACGCGCAGGGCTCTGACGTACAGGCTCCACGCGCAGGGCTCTGACGTACAGGCTCCACGCGCAGGGCTCTGACGTACAGGCTCCACGCGCAGGGCTCTGACGTACAGGCTCCACGCGCAGGGCTCTGACGTACAGGCTCCACGCTCAGGGCTCTGACGTACAGGCTCCACGCGCAGGGCTCTGACGTACAGGCTCCACGCGCAGGGCTCTGACGTACAGGCTCCACGCGCAGGGCTCTGACGTACAGGCTCCACGCGCAGGGCTCTGACGTACAGGCTCCACGCGCAGGGCTCTGACGTACAGGCTCCACGCGCAGGGCTCTGACGTACAGGCTCCACGCGCAGGGCTCTGACGTACAGGCTCCACGCGCAGGGCTCTGACGTACAGGCTCCACGCGCAGGGCTCTGACGTACAGGCTCCACGCGCAGGGCTCTGACGTACAGGCTCCACGCGCAGGGCTCTGACGTACAGGCTCCACGCGCAGGGCTCTGACGTACAGGCTCCACGCGCAGGGCTCTGACGTACAGGCTCCACGCGCAGGGCTCTGACGTACAGGCTCCACGCGCAGGGCTCTGACGTACAGGCTCCACGCTCAGGGCTCTGACGTACAGGCTCCACGCGCAGGGCTCTGACGTACAGGCTCCACGCGCAGGGCTCTGACGTACAGGCTCCACGCGCAGGGCTCTGACGTACAGGCTCCACGCGCAGGGCTCTGACGTACAGGCTCCACGCGCAGGGCTCTGACGTACAGGCTCCACGCGCAGGGCTCTGACGTACAGGCTCTGACGTACAGGCTCCACGCGCAGGGCTCTGACGTACAGGCTCCACGCGCAGGGCCACTTGAATAGAAGAGTTGCAGTGTTCCAGCACAACTGCTAGACAGTGGTCGGAGCAATCTGTTTCAGACACCGACTAAAGCCAGAACAGCTACTTGGTGCGGGGTCCACGTCAGAACCCCAACAATCATCTACTGATGTCCTGGAAAGATCATCAGCATGAAACCCCCCCCCCCCCCCCCCCATGCCCAGACAACAACTTTACCATCACATAATCACAAATACAATTATCAGCTACAGTCTTCTATTTTAGCAGTTTTAGAAACAAACTTATTTGTTTGGTAATCTTCCTATATATCATAAATAAAAAGTTACAAAAATCAAAAAAATTTCATTTTCTCAAATTTGAATTTCAAGTCATTTAGGAGGAATAAATACATATGACAAACACAAAGTTAAACAACTGAGAAATCTCTGTTTTGATGTTTAGTCGCAAGTGCCATAGAAGTGTCCTCTTCATGCTCAATGCCCCAGGCTCTCCTCACTGAATGCTGCCCCCCTCCCCTCGTCTCTAGCTTTCAATCAGGAGACCACTAGAGCCATCAGAGCAGAAAGTGGCCCTTGCCACCATGGCGCCGAGGACATCAAAACTGCTGGCATGTTCCCTTTAACATTAGCGTTATGAGGGCTGATTTTTGTACAGAAAATCCTCACATCTATGGCCATCTTAAAGAGATGAATACTAATAATAACACTTTATGGTTTATCCTGGGTCAAGCTTTTGGCACCCACAGGATCATGGTTGAGGAGTTGTCAGAGACTTCACGCTTTACTTGCAGCTAGGGGGATGATGCTTATAAAGAAATCAATGTATACAGCCATGTCTCGGGAGCCGCAAGAACAGTGTATGGCTTCTCGTTAACACCAATTTCTCAGAACCACTCTAAGGCCTTATTCAGATGGGCATATTGTAACCACATTTATATGTCCACATTCCCAATGTAACAACCAGATCCCTCACGGTTTAACTTAACCAAACTTACAGCACGGAAGGGATCTATTCTTACATTCAAAACACAGAAAACCATTTTATTTGGAGTTTTACACTAGACCTAATAATAGTCCAGCAAAGATCAAAAATTCTTGATCCCACAACGATATATATAAAACACTATTTATGTTGAGATTAAATAATTCAAAATGAAAGCCTAACTAATTAAAGCTACAAAACTTGTGAATCCAGGGGTAACTGCAGTTAACCCAGTACCCCACTACCCCGGGTTACACGTGCAGACATATAGGAAGCTGTAGAACTACTTTAGGTCCAAAAATGGGATCAGATCAGTTGGGGGAAAGTAAGGAAATCTTTCCCAAACAAAACCATCAAATTTCATTCACATTGCTTTGGGTACAATTACTCTCACATAAATCAATATCACCATTCGCCAAGGAAATGAGCGCTTCCCTTCTACTTTTTGCTGGGATTTACTGCTATTTTTTAGTTAAAAAAATAAAATGTATAGAAGGCAGTTGATATGCAGCCGTGGCGGTCCCTGGCAGCAACATAGAGGGTGACAGGCGGCTTCCTTGTATTAAACCACATTGATCAGTGTTTCCTATTTTTTACAGTTAAAACCGCCGCAGCGTGTAAAGATCCCCTAAAACTCAGCTTACAGTCTACGTGATCCTGGAATGGAATACTGGAGTTAAAGGGTTGTCTCATAAAGACATCACCTGTCCGCAACCCCTATTAGGGCACATGGACGTAATAGAGTAATGTCCGCTCGGGATCCGTCTATGAGCAAGAATAGAGCTTTGGCTCTGGTAGACTCAGACCGTCCATACATCACATGGACAACAATTTATTTAAATGGCTGCGGTGCAATGCCGCCAGAGAGGAAACGAGGGGCTCGGCACAGCTCCCCCACACTGGCAATAACAGCTGATCTTGGTGTAACAATCCTTCAACTGAGGTCAAACCTTAAAAACCACCGGTCACCTTTCCTGCCCACGCAGCAAGAACTCTTTTTTAAGGACTTTAAAGAAACAAGAATAAACGCTCATATTTTTGAGTCTTGGCCAGTAACCCCTATTCCTCGGAAAGTATTTCTTCAAGGCTTTAAAACAAGCTTTCCGGCATCTTGCTTTATGTCCTTGTCTGAACGGACCGGGAGTGCACTAGAGAAGAAGCTGCATTACTCCAAGTATTACTTCTACAAACTCTGCCCAGTACCAATGCCTTCAAAACGGTGGCATCCATTGTATATTTGTGATAGGTACTGAAAACACTGTCGTGGGTGTTATTAAAAGAAAAATTTTACATCAGGACGCGAAAAATAGTTGTGACTCCAAGTACCACAGCGTAAAACCAACCTGGATCAGACAACCCTCTAAGTGAGCCCAGTATGGACCGCAGTACTAGAGTCCCCAAGAGCAGATCTCTGGGATTATAGGTGGCGGGGGGAAACGGCTGGTTTACATCTGCAAACAAGGTATAGAGAATACTATGTATGGGAAAACAGGGACTGGTTCAACAACCCCATACAACCTACAGTCCAGAGATTGGCTCTCAATGGCCAAACTGTGATCAGTTCACTCCATTGTTTTTCATTGCGGGCATGACAAGTGCAGACAATTCGGGTATATTTCAAGGGATTGCCCACCATATCTGATCACATGATTGGGTATGGTCAGCTCTATGCAGGGCAAGGGTCAACCATACAGAAAAAACTAATGTGTCATGTGAAAAAGTGACATGTCATGATCTGAGTGACAACCTGATTTCTCCTTGGGTCAACCCATTTCCTAGAATGAAATGAAGTTTCATATCAGTGTAACCCAGAGAAGCCAGGCCGTAGTCTCAACACCCATGTGCAGCTTCCATGAGTCATGACCCTGACACAGGCAGCAAGGGCAGCAGTGTGACTGAAGGAGACATGTGCAGCAGGCAGCACGCATGGCCTGGCCGTGTGTCAGTGTGTGCTGTTGTGTGGTGGTTGTTGTTGTGGAGGAGCCGTGCAGAGGAGCGTCCGCACTCACCTCCCAGCTGTGTCCCAGCAGCCCCGGGTGGCCGTGAGACAGAATGGTGACAACACCGCCGGCCAGGAAGGTGATAACTACACCCTCTCACAAGCCGGACAACTCCAATTCGAAATACGTCAACTTGTAGCCTCGCACTCCTTTAAGTAGTACGACACACTAACTTGCTGGATAAACTCCGCCCCTTAAGAATTGACATCTCAGCGACCCTATTGCCTCACAGTTATCTCAGACTGACAGCTCCTACGGCCAATTACGTTAGATACCGCCCACACCAGGTAGCTACCTCAGGACCGCCTCAAAACAGCACTTACAGATGACTGACGTCCGTTGGAGCCAATTATAGGCGGATACGGTGACAGCACCGTAAATTGGATTGGTAGCAGCTCTGAAGGCATCAAGCAAAGGGGCGTGGCGCAGGCGGAGAAAGAGGAGGGGATAGTGGTGGGCGCGTCTCCCGCGGCAAGTTGGGCTGCATCGCAGCGCATACACTACAATGGCTGCTGGAGAGAGGGGAAAGCAAACAATTTCCAGGCCCGCAGCGTCCAGGCAAAAATATGGGAAAAAAATTATTAAAAAATCGGAAAGGCATCTAAACCCCGGAAATCGACCGCAGGAAGGATGTTAAGGCTCCCGCGGTGAGTTTGCAGGGGGTTTGGACTGGCACAGCCGCCTCTGAAGCATAAAAAATCAGGGTTATTTAAATTATGGGAAAGGGGGGGGACGAGAAAAGGAGGAGGAGGGGGGAGAAAGAGAGAGGAGGAAAAAAGTTATTGGAAATCACCCCCTCCTCTCCTCCTGGAGCAGGGACTTTATTGGGAGAAAAATCCAGGGGTGAAAGAGGAAAAAGTTGCTAAAGAAAAGTTCTATTTATCTTTAATTTTCTATTTATAAATAAATTGATGAGAGCTGGCGTGATGATCTGCAGAAATGGCTCATTTGTTTTTTATTCCCGTTGCTTCTTTGTATCTCTTGCACTTTTTGTGGGTGCTGAAGTCCATTAAATGTAGTTTAGTAAACTTTTGCAAAAAATAAACTTTGCTGGGAAGTTTCGTTTTTTCTTGCTTTCACTTAATATTGTGACAGGAGCAGAGCTGGGAGCGGGGAGAGGAGGGGAAAGCAACGGGAGAACGAGCTGGGAAAATAATTGTAAATAATCTGCAAAAATCACACGTTCAGCCCAAAGTCTCCAAATCTCCCACAAAGTTACTTCAGGGGCTTCACCTTCACCCTGTGGAGTTTAAATCCCGATCCCACGGTTTCTTGCTCTGTTTCCATGCTCTTCTAAGGAGGTGGGTATGTGGAGTGAGGTTAGGTCAGGAAAGTTGTATACACCCCCCCCCCATCTCTAATAAGGTGGAGGGGGGTACGCTGATTTCAGTGTGACCCCCAAAGTCCCATGAAAGTGGATTTGTGCCTGGATCCTGGCAGAGGGGGATGGAGGACGGGTTACTGGGACAGCTTGTTGTCAGTATCATAAACAACCAAAATGGAGGGAGAATAGAGGCATAAACCAAATAAAAATCCTTAAAAATATTTAAAAATCCCCTATTGGGTTCTGTGAGTCGTTTTTGTAAATAGATCGGGCTTGTGAGTGACCCCCTGCAGCTGAGGAGTCATTGGAGGTTTTTATTTTTTACATGTTTATTTACATTTTATTTTGCTGTTTATATACATTTTGGACCTGACATCCGTTTCTGTATTCACTTGACTCGTTGACATTAGGTTAAATATGACAATCCCTGGTTTTTAATGTGTGGATTTTTTTTATTTAATAATCTGAGCCCAGGGCTCTCCTATTGGACAAGGTCCATGCATTAGAGCTATAACTAATGAATGTGTTTTTAAGTGGTTTTGGAGGTGATGTAAATTATCTCCCTTGTCACTTTTCTACAGGCTAAAAAAAAAAACTTATCTTTGCAAAGCAAGCTCTTGCCTCCCCCACCCCCCTGCTGCTGTGAAACACTCAGCCATTGCCTTGCTGTGCTGCAGCCTGTGTTCTTGATAGTGGAGGACTGAGCTGGGGAAGTAGAGTCTTCAAGTGTTTGCTTTATGTTTATCCCCCTGCTACATTTCACCTGCTGTAACAATCTTCTACTACTTGTATAGCATCTGTAGCCTAGAAAGAGATGCATAGTGGATTGTCTGCAAGGAGATGTAATGTTGCTGATGTTGCTTCCACGTGGGGTTGAGGATCATTTTTTCACATTATATAAGTTCTCATCTGACTTGAATTCTTGCTTCCAATACCAGACATCAGGCATACAAGACCAGTGTTACTATAAGTTTCTTTTTGCTTATGTGAATAACTTCTAATGATGCCAATAATTCATATGTTACAATGTAAATTAACCAGTGATGTGCAATGTTTGAGCAGCAGGAGAGGCATCATGCCTTGTGCCTGTCCATAGAATTGTTTGCTGAATAAAAGTTTCATTTGTACATTGTATTGTTTGTTGTTGTATTTCTATGTTTTGCATTAGGTAATCACTAACTACTTAGTTTACCTCCATGTGAGGGATTCTCTGTTACAAAAAGATTACAAATAACTTCTGTGTGATGGTGGTGGAAACCTGGTGACAGGGATATGGCCTCCATGTTTTAAAGGAAAAGCATGTAAAACTGGTCTGATGTGCTGCTTTATAATATTTCAAAGTAAAAATGCTGAAATATGACCGTATAGTTCTTAAGAGCCATGTCATTGTTTAGCTGTGCTACCCTGGTGACCTCCATCACAAATGCACTGTACTGTCTCTTTAATTCATATTGCAGTAATTTGCATGTAAAACTTAGAATCTGTAAAAAAAAAAAAATCTATTGTGTCCAAAACAAGTAATCTATAAAGTCTGTCCCTCGAATATTTTGTCTTCTTTAAGATGTTTAATTGGGGATATATTAGAAGGTTGCCTGAATTCATAGTATATCTAGTCTCCTAGTACTGTTTGTTGTATTATGTTGCCTTGTTAAATAGCTTTTATACAGTGTGTGTGATGTCAGTGATTCTATGCCTGGACACTAAATTGTTAATGTTTCATACCTAAGAACTATCATTTCGATCAAGACCTATTGAAAGTTATAGCTGAACTTTAAGAATTCTATACATTAGAGGGTACATAATACCCTGCTGCATATAATATGCAGTATTGGCCATAATAGCCCTTTTTATATGCGTGTATAATCTATTAGCAATGTTCCCTCATTTCATTTTGGTAATGTAACCATCTTGCATTGAGTTTTTCCTGCTAGTTTCAGCCTTTGTGTGTTATAATGTGTACACATCTCTCTGCCTATGCTTTGTGTTGACTGAGTGACATGTTTTAAATATCCATGTGAAGTTGGGCCTGTTCCAATATGTTTAATTGCAACCATCTATAGGTAACCTGCATTACAGGCACAATAGCTGAATGATGTAAGAACATTGTTACCAAATATTTGATTTATAAAATACTTTTTAGATTTTTTTTATTGTAATTTTTGTAATATTGGATTACTTGTATAAACAAGACCAGTCTGCATTTTGCTGCAGATCTATAAACCCAGTTGTTTGTTATTCTCAGTAGTAAATTAATAAGATTATTGCTCAATATTTCATTTGAGTTTATTCCAGTAGTCTGTAACTGTAACCACATTCAGATCTGCCCTATTTGATAGTATTTCAGTCTAACCGTTTATTATTTGCATTATTATAGGCAGTTTATATGGGTTTTGAGCTGTTTGTGATGAAACCTAAAATGTATTCACTTGTTATAGACAGGTTTTTACCTGCAACTGATGGGTTAATATTGTATATGTCCTGAATGGTGGTTCTCTCTTTATGGTTTGCTTATATTTTCTACAAATACAAACTTTCTAAAATGTTCAGATTTTGTTAAACAAACTTTTACCTTTTTGGTTTTCCTAATACAGTTAACTCAAATTTAGTTAAAGGGGACATTTAAAAAAAATAAAATATGTTTAAAAGGATCACATTAGTATAATAGTGTATTCACCTCTAAAACTTGAAGCCAGTGATAAAATAGGTGGTGTAGAAATTAAAGATGGGTATACAAATATTTATAAATGTCCTTTTATCTGATTAGAGTACATGGACTTTGTATCTGAACAATGTATTATGTTATTTCAAATGTCATTTATTTGCAATAATAAAAAAACAAGCAAACATTTAGTCTGCCATGTATTAAGATATATGGTTTGCCTTGTTTATTGCTATAGGACTTATGGGGAACCTTCATTATTTCTCTGCTCCAATCTGATTGGTGCTTTTTGCAGCTCAGCTGACAATTCTATGACATTTGTAGCTAACCTAGACCAATCAGATATGAGTGTGAGCGTTGTAATCTGACACTGCTACAAACATGGCAGAACAAGAGAATCACAGGGCATATACATTGGAAGTTGATTCAGCATCATTGTATATATGTGAAGTTAAATTTCTGTTATGCAGCACAGGCTTGAAACCAGATATGTGTTACATGGTAAGCTTGTAGTTGTCACTTATTGTCCTTTTTGCTTTATGCGTTTTTTAATTAATGTAATTTTGCCAACAAACGTAGCAGTGGCTTCCTGTACACTATCGTCGTTCTGTGGTAAAGCAGCAATCCTCTCATTATTGAGCTAACTAATGTATTCTTGTAAAGGAGACTTGCTGATCATTTATTGCCCTGTAAAATAGCTCTGTGGCTTGTGTAGCATTGATCGTTAAATATTAAATTTTATATATATTAATCTCCACTCTATATTCTCTTGAATTATAATTTATGGCCGTTCCTCACTTATATCGTCGTCCCATACGATGAAGTATGAAACACTTCTTTTTATAAAATAAAATTGTTAAATATTCTACATTTTAGACAATACCTCTCCCTTATTCATCTGGGTTATTATAACCTATATATTTAGTCCATGTATTATAGCGTCTAGCTGTATATTTTATTTGTTCTTGATATGTTGCATCAATAGATCACCATATTGATTGTTTTATTCTGAAGTTAACTGCAAATCTGTAGGTTTTATTATTTGGTAATTGTCCTTTTGCTGGTGTCTATACCTGACGACGATGCTAGATATTTCTAGCGATCACGGTTGCATCTTATACTTTTGTTTAGGTTATCGCAGTGTCTTGCAATAAGACACAGCTACAGTAGATACTTATTGAAGTACAAATGTGGCTCCCTAGACCAGACTCAACTGGGCACATATTGGTATTCGTGACACATTTTGTAAAATATATAGATATATTGTATGTGTTTCCCCTCCTTTACCTTAAGAGTTTTATAGCACTTAATGGGAGGGCTGATACAGTGCACATATTTAGTTTTCCCCAGACAAGGAAAACAAACACAATTTCAAGTTTATAAAGGTGTAGTAGGCTGTGTGTCTATGTGAAATATTGAAACATTTTTCCTGTGGCGGAAACCAGCATCATCACTATAATTTAGGTCTAAAAATACAATATATGCAAGTAAAATAGTTGGTTCGGAAACCTGTATTAAAGAATAGAAGTATGTCTTAGGTGGCTTCTTTACTGATCAGAAAGTTTTCTAGTAAAATAAAGTAGGTCTAATGGCTTTTTTTTTTCAACGTCTTTACTGTGGGTGCCAAGATCTTGCAAGAATACCCAGTGAGTGGGTGTTTTGCATATGATCTCCATAATATACTCATGTTCAAAACATAGAATTCCTTTTGAAAATGGATATTTCTGTGTAATGGTTGATAAATGTGGAGAAGTTGTAGGGCTGTAAACCTACAAACTGAAAAATACAGGAGAAGCACATATGTAATACCACATGATTCTGGTAACATAGAAAATGATTTTGTTGACAAAATATGGCAATTATTTCATGTGGATAACACACACACACACACACACACACACACACACACACACACACACACACACACACACACACACTATATATATTCAAATTAATTTATAACTGATTTTTATTCATTTTATCTATCTAAAATAACACAAATAGAATATAGAAAATACCAGGATTTGTTATAAGAGTGAATGACTCGTATAATAGGAAATGTATTGAATTTATTAAATGAATTGTGGAATTAAATGGTCAAGAAAGTACATATTTGAGGGGATGAAATTCAAGAGTGGAACAAAGTCTGAATAATTTTCTTTAGTCACATAGTATATCTTGACGATAGTCCGTATAGAAATCGCACAGTATTTGCTTTTGTTTAGCACACTTTTAGAATTCATTTTGGAATCACAATGTGATGACCACTTACATGTCCTTGTTCCTGCCTTTGCATATCCGTGTTCTACTACATGGGTCTAGGCAAACGAGTTACTTATAGTCCCCCCTACAAAAAGTCTCCTTGTGTTCCAATCAAAGACCGTTTTTAGATATGTTGATAATTCCATACAGAAGGTTTCTCCAGAATTTTTGACGGGAGAGTCTTTTCTTCTGTGTTGCACTTGTCGGATATAGAAGATCCAGATACTTGATGTACTAGAACAAAGAATGATACTCCAAAAGAAGAGTTCTGTCATTTTTCATTGAGTGAGGGGACAATCGCTAAAGACTGATTAGGAACCTATGGGAACACCACTAATTCAACAATCCAAAATTATTCCAACAAGTTGGGATTTGTATGGAAAAATCTATACAAATCACAACTTGTTGGAATAATTTCTGTTTGTTAAATTAACTTTGGTTCCTAATAAGTATTTGGCGAATCTACCCTTACTCAATGAAAAATGATACAACTCTTTTTGGGTATCAATGTGAGTTCTAGTATATGCTAATTTTAGTCAGTACAGCATTTATTTTTTTTCTTCTAAATAACTTATTTCATTTCTAGACTATAGCCATTCTGTTAAAGATTGCCGTTTTGTTACCTACAGTGCACACTCTTTCATATGTGCCACTAACAAACACAATTTCCGCTTCTATCTGTATATTTCTACCTTCTCATTTGTTCTGAAGCACGGCAAGGAAGTCTGCAATTTTCTGCCATTACCTATAAAGTTTACTGAAAGTTTTGCTACTCTATGAAAACCATTTATTGCTGAGGACACTTGTCAGGATGAGCTCCCCATTTGGTGACTCTAGTTAAGGTCTTTGTCTTCTGTTTTATGAGGGCTAAGGGAGGTTTTACGGATTTGTTTTAGTATTTATTGATCTTTTGGTTTACTTCTCTATTGGGAATTACTTAAACAACTTCTCAGCATGATTTGGAGACCACGTTTAAAAACAAAAATAAAAACAGACTTTGATGTAATATTGTTTAGCATGCAAGACTATTTTGATATAAGAAGCAAACCGGTTTGAGTCTGGAAAAATCTTTGTTCTAAATACAAAGCTCAATCTAAGGAACTGTTAAAATTCAACCATTTTAAATGTATGACCTATAGGACAAGCCATATATTTGGTATAGAAAATCCTATAAATAATTGAATAACTGTAAATATCTTATTCGTCATAGTATTTCTCTAGTTACAAACCCTTATAATGCCATAACTAAGTTCTGATCACAAGTGAACTGGCAGGTTTTCTTCTTGTCAATGACCATTACAGCATTCCCATGTATCTATGACCATCAGTCAATTTCTAGTAATAGATTTTAGCTTTTTTTTTCGGAAAGCTAAAGAATCCAATCTAAAGTTACTGTATTATGGACATACAGTAATACCATCCATGGCCACTCGGTGCAATCTTATCCCATTCATATTATTAAAGGTGATCCAGCGGTTTTAGGATTAGAACATGCCTTCTCTTCCCTACTTTTTGTCCAGCCTTGCCTTAAACACATGCAAAGGCCAGGTAGCTAATGATGTTCCAAGAAAATTGATACTGGTGCCTAGCGTTTCGTTTTGTGTTTTCAATCGAAGTCATTTTGACCCGCTATTAGAAAATTGCAATTTGCTTCTGGATTGGTCTGACTGTATCCTAAAGTCTTCAGTATTATGTCCACCTCTGGTTTAGGGCATGAAAGTCAATGGATGCTATAAATCAGCTTAGCTGTGGCAATAACACGGGCTGTTGACTGTCCTACGATTTGTGTTTGTTCAATATTTTCCACCACTTTTTCCGTATATATGGCTTTCAGGGCCAAACAGATCGAGGCACATGTATGATTGTCCAATCTACTGTAAACGATGAGTGTTGTACATTTTAGTACTTTTCACATGCACCTTGAAACTATTAGATTTATAAGTTATCATGCACTTAAAGGGGTCCTCCAGTTTCAGCAAATGTTACTTTTTTTTGTATAATTTAAGCTTTAACAATTATCTAATATAACTTCTGTGTTCCTGACGTTTTTCAAGATCTCTGCTTGTTATTCACTAGGAACATTCATTGTTTACTTCTAGTGAATAAAATGATGGTCATCTGATGGACACACAGGTGCTGGGATCATTAGGGCCAGTTCACACTACGTTTTTTGACGCAGAAAAAACGGCTCGCGGGAAAAGGGACATGCCTTATCTTCGGGCGTTTACGTCTCTGACCTCCCATTGACATCAAGGCAGAGAGAGTATTTCACGGTGTCTTACGCTTGTGGCGCTCAATGGCCGCGGGCAAAAATTCCAAACGGAAGTTTGAGTAAGATTTTCCTCCTGCAAAAAACTCTGTGAACCCAGCCTTAGAAGACACAACTCTGATACACATACTGTAACTGTAACAAGCCGTGCACCTGTGTCCATCACATGACCCGGACAGAATTAAAGCCACTGGACGTAAACAATGAATGTTCCTACTGCATAACAACAAGCTGAGATCTGAAAACCATGAGGAATTATATGGGAAAATTGTATTACCTCCTGTTCTGCTGTCTTTGAATTGTCTTGGTCTTCTATGAAGATGCTGTGTGGCAAGCAGTCATGGCAGCTAAGATATAGCCATAGGGGTTGTGACCCAGATTTTACATGATGGCAAATACATTTGCTTTAGGAAATATAACTGCTCCATAAGAAAACTGATGGATCTGCCTTTCCACATCGTTTTTAGAATTTGTGGTCCTAATGTTTAATCTGCGCTGGTAAACCATGAAGGGATATGATCATTTAGAGCTTAAGATGGTGACTAAAGACGCAGGTTGTCAGGACGGTGAGCGTGCATTTCTGCTGGAATACAGATTTCATATATGTTTTAGTTATGGATCAGATGTTCAGATATCTGCTTAACATCCAGTTGTAGGTAGATGACTATGTAAGATGCCAGGCTTTATCTGACTGCTACCTATGTAAAGTGTTCAGAACATTTAAAGCAGCATTGCTTGTTTTGCTGGTCTAGACTTAACAGAGCTGACCATGTAATATAAAAGCAAATATTTTTTTGAATGTCTTAATACACATTTATTGATATTTAGAATGCATTAACGCACAGTTGTCTTTGTTATGCTTCATTTCGCCTTTAATTCAGTTTATTAAATGTACAAAATGTTCATCAGTTTTAGATTAAAAAGCAATTAAGCTCAAAATGTGTTTAGAAATTAATCTGATAAGTATAAATAAAGCTTTTAGTGGTGATTTAAAAAAATATAAAATTGAATTTGGGCAAAATGTAAACGTCCCCTAGCGCTGGTGAGTCCTAGGCTTCGTTCACATCTGTGCTAGGGTCACGTTCCGTCTGAGCTTTCTGTCGGAACGGGACTGTGACAAGCGGAAACCATTGGCACCGGATCCATCACCATTGAAATCAATGGTGATGGAAACAGAAAACTTTGATTTCCGTTTGTGTCAGTCATGGTCCTATTCCGATGGAAAGCTCAGACGGAACGGGACCCTAGCGCAGATGTGAATGAAGCCTTAAATCCAGGCTAGGAGATTTTTATCTTAATTTTATGTGTTGAAGGGGGAAACTGCTCTGGTTGCGTTATTCTCCCATCCCTAAATGGGGTTCTCCTGTTTTTGTAAATAAGGGTTATTCTACCTGAGCAATAGAAGAGACCCCTTGTACTTTAATATACGCCCTCCCCATTGTGCTTGGACTTCAGAAATCGTGACTAGGATTGTGCACTGGCACACCCACCTGTGCTAAGTGGCACCAGAGGTGTCTGGCAGCTACTCGCTCTTCCTCTTTCATAGAGATTAATATCCTCGTTCTGCTGAGCGTGTTAATGGAGTGAGAGGTGATTAAATAAGGTAATTGCTGGCCAAAAAAATATTATGTCCAGGAATTACTTCTAATGTATGTGCCTCACTAAAATGGTAAAAAAAAAAAGTACATTGCATCTAGAATACACGGACATTAAATTTGTCTAAGCTGTGGTTTACTATGAATTATTTATAAGACTTGGGTCAGTGACTGCTAGGACCCCCCCCCCCCTCCCATACTTAATTTTATTTTCTGAATTACATGTTTTTATTCATTTTCTTCATTGTTATGGGGGAAGCCCTCTTGTCTGAAATGCAGCAACATCATCGGTTCTGTAGATTTGCTTCTACGGGAGAGTGTTGTGGGCATGCTTTGTGACATGTGCAGTGATGAGGTATTTGCTAATCTATCCCGTTACCCCCGTTACCTGTTGTCAATGGTGTGATCCTGTGTTATCTGCCTCCAGCTTAATAACAGAGGTGTGTTTCATGGTAAGGCCCCCCCATCGTGACATGGGACCTTACAAAAATAAGAAATCTTCTGTCTAAAATAGGTCGTTTTCTGGCAATAGATTGCTTTTAAGTGCTGGTAATCTTTAAGATCACCTATAGGGACAGATCCCTCAAATTATGTATTTGGTTTTTGGTAGCCTCACCAACCATATGCCTTATAACTAATACTGTTTTGTATAGAGCTATACCAGAATTTGTGCATTCAAGGGCATTGTACCATCGTAAGGCTTTCTCCTAAGTAAAGGTGTTTCTTTAAGGTTTTTTTTAAAATCATATTATGCTGTTTGGTTTGTTTGGCTATTCAGGCGCTTATGTATCTGACTTCTACTATATCTAATCCCTTTTAATATCTTGATGGAGCAGACTAAGAAATCTTGTAAGACCACTCCAGGAGCCAGTCTGATTTTTCATAGACCTCAATAGAAAACATCCGAAAACATTAGGCACCTGTAAAACATTTCTAAACGCACTTGGACTTATGTGCAGGTTTTATCATAAATTGCAAAACCATTTGACCAGGCTTTGAATAATGAAGTATCTATACTTATGACCTGTGATGACTCTAACTTTTCTAGGTCAGAATTTCTACCCTTCCAGGAACTGGCTTGTTTGTCATCCCTTGTATTTCTATACATGCCAATCCTGTAGTCTGCTGCAAAATGTATTGGATCGTAGTGTCGCTTTATAGTGAAGTATTGTAATGTCTAGCATTTTTTATTTTTTTTTGTATCTGTGGCCTCCTTCAGATTCCATTTGTTCACTACAGTTACCTTGTACGTTAAAAAGCTCACAATGTACACAATAAATGTGTCAATGGAGCTCCATTAAGGGCCTTTTACACCGGCCGATAAGCGACCGGTGCAACGAGCGCCGTTCAATGAGACTGAGCTATGGATGGAGACGAGCAGTTGTTACTCCCATCGCTCATCCCCATACATTATTATCATGCCGGTAGCATGTCTCCCTGTTTACCTTGTTAACGATACGACCAGCAGAATGAGCGTTTGCTCGTTCATCTCCTGATCGTTCCCCTGTTTACACAGGGAAATTATCTGCAACAACTGTTCTTTGAACACTCGTCTGGCCGATAATCGTCCAGTGTAAAACCCCCTTTAGTCTGACAGATCAAGAGTGTCATTTTGACCTCCGTCAGCTGGTATACGGTTAACATGGCAGCCTATGGGTGACTTATGGCATACATCATAGGCATAATTTTAACGTATGCAACAGCGGCTCCAGTGGCTTCAAAGCAGCTAGTGCATCGAAATTAAGAGAACTTCCCCTCTCTGAATCCTGATGCTTTGCCCTGGGGTTTGGCCCTATGTAAGCTCCTGACGTTACTGCCCATATATGGACAGCGCTGTCAGCAGCTACCCCAGAGTAAAAGCAGCCAAGCTCAGCATGAGCAGATGAATCCAAGGGTCAGATCTATCCCTGCAGCTCTGTCCTTCACTGGGGGAATGTAAGGCCTGGGGCTGAGCACCGCTTCGTGCCCCCTCTCTGCCTGGGGGACTCCGTCACTCAATATACGTCAGCAGCTTCCCCAGGGCCAAAGTCCCCATATTGTGCCGAGAAATGGGGAGGCAGTATACCTCTGATGGAAGGCTCTCTAAGCATTGAAGCCCATTTGCAGCCCTATATCATGTTGCCTGCGGCATATGTCTCTAACACAGTGAGAAATGTTACAAGCAGTGCCAGATACATTAGAGGTAATTGTTTAGACATAATGAAGCGGCATTGGTATATTATGCAGGGAACAGAATTGTAAATCAGGACAGCAGTGGCCCATGTCTATTGCTCATACGGGCTGACCTAAACAGCAGCCTGCATTAATGCTAGTCTGATCGATCATTGTCTGAACTTGTGCATAGTTATCATATTATATCAGCTAATATAATTGTATTTTCTTGTTTATATTTTAGCACTTTGCTTCCTGAGATGAACTCTACCTCAAATGTTATCATTTTTTATATTTTTGCATGATCACCACAAAACAATTTTTAAGAAGAAATAAAAAATAAACATTAAACAAGATGTTTTCAAAATGTATATATTTTTTAAATCTTTCATTTGATTACCGAGAACTTGCAAAGATTTATAGTAATTGACAGATTACTATAGACCTCTTTTAGAGGGTATGTATACCTGTTTGCAACCATTTCATTTTATTGCTCCAATGTCATGATTAAGATATCTATTTTGTGTATACAGCCCCTATGCACACCTATGTGTGTCTATAGTTACAGACTACAAGCAAACACTGTGTAGTCTGATCCTGCAGTCCTATTCCCTTCCACCTGTCCCATACTTCTTGCTAACATACACTTAATGTCTGCACTTAGTGTTCTTGTCATGTTACATTAAATAAGTTAGGGTTAAACAGCGGAAATGTCCTTTTGCAGTAAGGGTATGTTCACACGGCCAAATTTCAGACGTATACGAGGCGTATTTTGCCTCGTTTTACGTCTGGAAATACGTCTCAAATACGTCGTCAAACATCTGCCCATTACTTTCTATGGGTATAACGCTGTATTGTCCACACGACGCATAATTTTACGCGTCGTACGGCAATTACGACGCGTAAAATTACGCCTCGTAAAAAGAAGTGCAGGACACTTCTTTGGATGTTTTTGGAGCTGTTTTCTCAGACTCCAATGAAAACAGCTCCAAAAACGGACGTAAAAAACGCCGTGAAAACGGCGTGGAAACGCCGTGAAAAACGTGAGTTGGTAAAAAAACGTCTGAAAAGCAGGCTCTGTTTTTCCCTTGAAAACAGCTCTGGATTTTCAGACGTTTTTGTTGACTACGTGTGAACATACCCTAACACTCATCGAACGAGACAGGGCTCTCCACCTCCATTAAAATTTTTCAGAAGAACTTCAGAACCAGTGTTCAGCACCCTATGTCTCTGGTTTAGGGTGCTGTACAGCAAGTTATCTACATGGTAGCTGCTTAAACCCTTTATGTGCAACAGCTCTAACAATTCGAACATAAGGCCAAACTAATGTGTGTGTGCAATAAACTTATCCAAGGATAATCTCGCATGTATTTAGGACTCAACATCTGCTGGAGAACTAAAAAAGCACAGGTGTTTTTGGTGTGCGATTTGCAACTGATTCAACATACAGCACTCCTTTACTTCTACAAGGAAAAAATCAAAGAAGTTAGTTAATCATGTTTAGGGAATTATACTGTATAGACTAAAGTATTGGGGGACACCTTTATGATTGCATTCAGGTATTTCATTCAGTCCCAATGCCACAGGTGTATAAAATCCAGCACCTAGCCATGCAGTCTACCTTTACAAACATTTGTGAAAGAATGGGTCGTTCTAAAGAGATCACTAAATTCCATCGTGATACTGTAATAAGATGCCACAATTGCAACAGGTCAGTTTGTGAGTGGTATTATTACAAAGTTGAAGCATTTAGGAACCACAGCAACTCCGCCACGAAGGGGCAGACCATGTAAAGTTAGAGCGGGGTTGCCAAATGCAGAGGCACATAGTCCATAAAAGTCACCAACGCTCTGCTGACTCAATATCTGCAGAGCTTCAAACCTCCTCTGGAATTCACATTCGCACAAACTTTGCCCCAGGAGCTTCATGCCATGGATATCCATGGCCGAGCAGCTGCATGCAAGCCTTGCAATGCCAAGCGTTGGATGGAGTGGTGTAAAGCACGCTGCCAATGGGCTATGGAGAAGTGGAAACGTGTTCTGGGGAGTGACGATTTATGCTTCTCTATCTGCCAGTCTGATGGACGAGTTTGGTGAATGCCAGGAGAACATTGCCTGACTGCATTGTGTGAACTGTGAAGTTTGGTGTAGGAGGGATAATTCTATGGGTTTTTGGTTTTTAAGTGGTTGGCCTAGGCCCATTATTTCCAGTTAACCCCTTCCCGACATTTGACGTACATGTACGTCATGGAAAGTACTGACTTCCCGCATCTTGCCGTACATGTACGTCAAACGTTTGGCACCGGCTCAGAAGCTGAGCCGGTCCCATCATCACCGGATCTCAGCTGTATCTTACAGCTGACATCCGACTGTAACGGCGGGGACCGAAATTAGCTTCGATCCCCGCCATTAACCCCTTAAGTGCAGCGCTCAAACGCGATCGCTGCACTTAAGGTGTTTGCAGCTCATCGGAACCCCAGTAATGAAATTGCCGGGGTTCCGGTGGCTGCAATGGCAACCGGAGGCCTAATACTGGCCTCCCGGTCTGCCTAGCACTGAAGCCGGTCAAGATCCGCCCGGCGGCGGAGCCTGATCGGCTTCCGTAGCTGCCGGCAAGATGGCGCCGGGTCAGGAGCTGATCCGGCGTCATCAGCGGTGGAAGTCAGCTGTACTGTACAGCTGACATCCACCTGTAACGGCAGGAACCGGAGCTAGCTCCGATCCCTGCCATTAACCCCTTCGATGCAGCAATCGAAAGCGATTGCTGCATCGTAGCGGTTACAAGCAGATCGCCAGCCCTGACAGGCAATCGGGACTGGCGACTGCTGTTATGGCAACAGGAGACACAATGGTCTCCTGCTCTGCCATTACGGAAGCCGATTTAGGCCCCGCCGGGAGGCGAAGCCTAAACGGCTTGCTGTCAGTGAATGACTGACAGATCTAATACATTGCACTACATAGGTAGTGCAATGTATTAGAAAAAAATAAATCTGACCGTTGGACCTTCAAGTCCCCTAGTGGGACTTGAGAAAAAGTGTAAAAAAAAGTATAAAAAAGTGTAAAAAAAAGTGCAAAAAATAAAAGTTTGAAAACAATAAAAGTTTCAAGTAATCAAATAACACACAATCCCCCTTTTACTCTTATCAAGTCCTTTATTATTGAAAAATAATAATAAACCATATGTATTTGGTATCGCCACGACCGTAACGACCGGAGGTATCAAAATATTATATTATTTATTGCACGCGGTGAACAGCGTAAAAAAAACCCGTAAAAAACGTTACCAGAGTTTCTGTTTTTTAGTCACTTTGCCCTACAAATATTACAATAAAAAGTGATCAAAAAGTCGCACGTATCCAAAAATGGTACCTATAAAAACTATAGCTCGTCCCGCAAAAAACAAGCCCTCATACAACTCCGTCGACAAAAAAATTAAAACGTTATGGTTCTCACAACTTGGCGACAGAAAAAATACATTCTTTTTACAAAAGTAATTTTATTGTGCAAAAAGTTGTAAAACATAAAAAAGTTCTATAAATGAGGTATCGCCGGAATCGTACTGACCCGCAGAATAAAGGTAACATGTAGTTTATAATGCGTGGTGAACTCTGTATAAAAAAAAACAAAAAAAAGCTGTGCCAGAATTGCGTTTTTTGGTTTACCTGGCATCCCAAAAAATAGGATAAAAGGTGATCAAAAAGTCACATGTACCCCAAAATGGTACCAATAATAACTACAGCTCGTCCCGCAACAAACCAGCCCTCATACCGCTACGTCTATGAAAAATAAAATTAGTTATGGCTCCAATAAGTCAGGAAATAAAAAAATATGCAGTTGTGCCCGAGGAGAACATTTCTTCTGTTTCAAGAGGCGATTTATCAAGGACCTAAAATTAGGGAACCAGGAAGGGAGGGCCCAATCATATCCGATGGAAGCGACGGTGCCCGTATTATACCAGGATAATACTTTCCCAGCAAAATTCCCCAAACTACAAAGGCGCGGAGTGTGGACCAAAAGGGGGATAAGAAATGACACCATTTATCAGTGCGACACCGGCCTGTGCAGAAAGGATTGCTTCACAGCGTAACACACATCTATGGATTATTTTTATTTTTTTATACCACCTGACTATGCCCCTTATATACTCCGCCCCGCTTACATGTACCCCCACATTATAAAACACCAGCAATACTCAAACAAATATAGTACCAAGCAAAATCCGCTCTCCAAAAGCCAAATGGTGCTCCCTCGGCCCTGAACCCTACAGCGTGCCCAAACAGCAGTTTCCTTCAACATATATGGCACCGTCATACCCGTGAGAACCCTTTTAACAATTTTTGTGGTGTGTGTCTCCAGCGTCATAAGCTGGGCATGACATATTTGCCACTGAATGGCATATCTAGGGAAAAATATAAATTTTTAATTTGCACCATCCGCAGCGCATTCATTTATGGAAAAGACCTGTGGGGTGAAAATGCTCACTACACCCCTTAATAAATGCCTTGAGGGGTGCAGTTCCATAATGGGGTCACTTATCAGGGGTTTCTTTTTATTATTTCACATCTGAGCCTCTGCAGTTGTGAACCAATACTTTGTAAATCGCCAAATTAGGCCTCCACTCCGCATGGTACTCTTCACTTCTGAGCCCTGTCATATGTCCAGACAAAAGATTAGGGCCACATGTAGGGTGTTTCTAAAACCGGGAAACACCGCATAATAATTAGAGAGCTGTCTTGTTATGGTGGCACAAGCCGGGCACCACATATTGGCATATCTATGGAAAAAAATCCCATTTTCACTCTGCAACATTGAGCGCACACTAATTTCTACAAAACACCTGCAGGGTTAAAATGCTTACTACACCCCTTGGTAAATGCATTGAGGGGTGTAGTTTACAAAATGGGGTCACTTCTGGGGGGTTTCCACTGTTTTGGGCCCACAGGTGCCCAGAAACCAATCCAGCAACATCTGCACTCCAAATGGCGGTCCTTCCCTTCTGAGCCCTGCCGTTTGCCCAAACAGCAGTTTATGACCACATATGGGGTATTGCCGTACTCGGGAGAAATAGCTTTACAAATGTTGGGTTCTTTTTTTCCTTTATTTGTTGAGAAAATGAAAAAATTTGCGCTAAAGCTACGTCTTATTGAAGAAAAAGGACTGTTTTTATTTTCACTGCCTAATTCTAATAAATTCTATGAAACATCTGTGGGGTCAAAATGCTCACTACACCCCTAGATGCATTCTTCAAGAGGTGTAGTTTCCTAAATGGAGTCCCTTTTTGGGCGTTTTCATTGTTTTGTCCCCTCAGGGGCTTTGCAAATGTGACCTGGCCTCCGCAAATCATTCCTGCTAAATGTGATCTCAAAAAGTCAAATAGTGCTCTTTCCCTTCTAAGCCCTGCCGTGTGTCCAAACAGCCGTTTATTACCACATGTGGGGTATTGTTTTACTCGGGAGAAATTGCTTTACAAATTTTGTGGTGCTTTTTCTCCTTTAGTCCTTCTGGAAATGAGAAAAAATTAGCTAAACCTACATTTTCTTTGAAAAAATGTAGATTATTATTTTCAGGGCCTACTTCCAATAATTTCTGCAAAAAAACTGTGGTGTCAAATCGCTCACTATACCCCTAGATAGTTTCCAAAATGGGGTCACTTGTGGGGGGTTTCCACTGTTTTGTCCCCTCAGGGGCTTTGTAAATGTAACATGGCCTCCGCAAACCATTCCTGCTAAATTTGAGTTCCAAAAGCCAAATGGCGCTCTTTCCCTTCTCAGCCTCGCCGTGTGTCCAAACAGCCGTTTATTACCACATGTGGGGTACTGTTTTACTCGGGAGAAATTTCTTTACAAATTTTATGGTGATTTTTCTCCTTTAGTCCTTGTGGAAATGAAAAAAAATTAGCTAAACCTACATTTTATTTGAAAAAATGTAGATTTTCATTTTCACAGCCTACTTGCAAAAATTTCTGCAAAAAACCTGTGGGGTCAAAATGCTCACTATACCCCTAGATAATTTCCTCAAGGGGTATAGTTTCCAAAATGGGGTCACTTGTTTGGGGTTTTCACTGTTTTGTCCCCTCAGGGGCTTTGTAAATGTGACATGGCCTCCGCAAACCATTCCTGCTAAATGTGAACTCCAAAAGCCAAATGGCGCTCTTTCCCTTCTCAGCCACGCCGTGTCTCCAAACAACCGTTTATTACCACATGTGAGGTATTGTTTTACTCGGGAGAAATTGCTTTACAAATTTTGCGGTGCTTTTTCTCCTTTAGTCCTTGTGGAAATGAGAAAAAAAATCGCTAAACCTACATTTTCTTTGAAGAAATGTTGATTTTAATTTTCACGGCCTACTTCCAATAATTTCTGTAAAAAACCTGTGCGGTGAAAATGCTCACTACACCCCTAGATAATTTCCTTGAGGTGTCTAGTTTCCCAGATGGGGTCACTTTTGGGGGATTTTGACTGTTTTGGCACCGCAAGAGCCCTTCAAACCTGACATGGTGCCTAAAATATATTCTAACAAAAATAAGGCCCCAAAATCCACTAGGTGCTCCTTTGCTTCTGAGGCCGGTGTTTCAGTCCAGTAGCACGCTACGGCCACATGTGGGATATTTCCTAAAACTGCAAAAACTGGGCAACAAATATTGAGTTGCATTTCTCTGGTAAAACCTTCTGTGTTATAAAAAAAATTGTATTAAAAAATGTATTTCTGCAGAAAAATATGAAATTTGTAAATTTCACCTCTACTTTGCTTTAATTCCTGTGAAATGTTTAAAGGGTTAAGACATTTTCTAAATGCTGTTTTGAATATTTTGAGGGGTGAAGTTTTTAAAATGGGGTGACTTTTTTGGGGTTTCTAATATATAAGGCCCTCAAAACCACTTCACAACTGAACTGGCCCCTGTAAAAATAGCCTTTTGAAATTTTCTTGAAAATGTGAGAAATTGCTGCTAAAGTTCTAAGCCTTGTGAGGTCATAGAAAAATAAAAGGATGTTCAAAAAACGATGCCAATCTAAAGTAGACATATGGGGGATGTTAATTAGCAACAATTTTGTGTATTATAACTGCCTGTCTTACAAGCAGATACATTTAAATTGAGAAAAATGCTAATTTTTGCAATTTTTCGCTAAATTTTGGTGTTTTTCACAATTAAATACTGAACATATCGAGCAAATTTTGCCAGTAACATAAAGTCCAATGTGTCACGAGAAAACAATCTCAGAATCGCTTGGATAGGTGAAAGCATTCCGGAGTTATTACCACATAAAGTGACACATGTCAGATTTGAAAAATGAGGCTCTGTCAGGAAGGTCAAAAGTGGCTAAAGAGGGAAGGGGTTAAAGGAAATCGTAATACTTCAGAATATCAAGACATTTTGGTCATTTGCTTCCAACTTTGTAGGGAACGTTTTGGGGAAGGCCCTTTTATGTTCTAGCTGTTGCAGTATTTGCAGCTTTCAACAGCACTCCGACATTGTGGGAGAATCAAACTGTTTTTTACTTGGGACAAACAGCAACCAACATCCGTAACCATATCAAGATGGATAATATAAGCGATAACATACACATCCTCACTAGAGGAGCTACACATAGATAACAACTAATAGTTAACACCGCACCATCTACCGTCAGTTCAAGATAGTTCCTCCAGTATTAAATTGCAGATGTTGTAATATTCCAACACCCCCTTCTCAACCGCTAAGGCTTAATCCATAAGTCCCAGCTTCTTTACCAGCCTGGAATGTCTTTTAGCGTTCAGGGGCTTTGTGAATATATCTGCGATCATGTCTTCAGTTGGGCAGTACAGCAAGTCCAGAAGTCCTTGTTCTTGAACATCCTTCAGAAAATGGAACTTCACATCAATATGCTTGGTTCTGGCATTAACCCTTTCCATCTGTGCATGTTCAAGGCAACCTTGGTTGTCTTCAAAGACCTTTTTTTTGGTTCTGATTGTTGTTCACCCAAATCTGCAAACAGTTGTCTCAGCCATATAACTTCTTGCCTGTGCTGTTGCCACATACTCGGCTTCTGTTGATGAAAGTGTTAGAGTTGTTTTCTACTAGTCCAACTGACAGCGCCACCTGAAAGAAAAAACAGATATCCACTGGTGGATTTTCTGTCACGGGGGTCTCCGGCCCAGTCGGGATCCACATATCCGGTCAGGTTACATTCATCACTTGGTGCTAACCTTAGTTTGAAATGCAAGGTTCCCTTTAAATAACGTATGACTCTTTTTACAGCATTCCAGTCCATCTGACTTCACATTGAGACCTTTCTACATAAGATTCCTACTGCTGTTGCAATGTCAGGTCTTGTAACAGTGGTAACATATAGCAATTTTCCTATTGCCTTCCTGTATGACTGTCATTTGGTAGCAAAGTACCTTGGCTCTTCATCTCCTTCAAGTAGTTGGTTTCCATAGGAGACTTTACTGGTTTTGCATCCTTAAAGCCAAAAATTTCGATCATTTCTTGAATCTTGTTCCTTTGGTTCAGAAGAAAACCGCCGTTTGAATACCGAGGTAATGATTTATGTTTCCAAGATTTTTGGTCTCAAAATTCTCATTTTAGAGTCTGTAGTATTTTTGTTTCATCCCCTTTTTGCTCAAAACAGACTAGCTCATTCACATATGAGCACAAAAATCCATCTGTCTGTCAGTGTATAGGCAGGGGTCGGCCTCACTCCTCTGGAAGCCTTCATCTGTAAGCACTTCATTGTGTATAGGCAGGGGTCGGTCTCACTCCTCTGGAAGCCTTCCTCTGTAAGCACTTCATTGTGTATAGGCAGGGATTGGCCTCAATCCTCTGGAAGACTTCATCTGTAAGCACTTTATTTATTTTAACATTCCATTCTCTTTCAGCCGGCTTTAGACCATATATACTTCTCTGGAGTTTGCACACTAAGTCTGGTCTTTGTTCATCTTTAAATCCTGGTGGTGGTGGTGGTTCCATGTAAATGTTCTCCGTTAGTTCACCATGCAGAAATGCTTTTTTTCACATCAAAATGTTTAACCTGCATTTTTCTTGTAACTGCTACTGCGAGCAAGGTTCTGACGGCAGCATGTTTGACTACTGGAGCAAATGTCTCATCGTAGTCCTCTCCATATTTTTGTGAATATCCCTTGGCAACGAGTCTTGCTTTGTATCGTTCCACCGTGCTATCTGTATTGTATTTAACTTTAAAAGTCCATTTACAACCTATGGCTTTTCTACCTA
This sequence comes from Rhinoderma darwinii, assembly GCF_050947455.1. Lineage (NCBI taxonomy): Eukaryota > Metazoa > Chordata > Amphibia > Anura > Rhinodermatidae > Rhinoderma > Rhinoderma darwinii. The sequence goes on from NC_134691.1 coordinate 84,221,905, forward strand.
GTGACCGCTTTGTTAGCGTCCCATATTTTGGTGTCATTCATGGTTCTAATTTCATCTTCTGCAGCCTTGATCCATTTATTGGCTTCCCCTTCTGGAAGCTGGGATACATCTTCCCAAGATGTGGGTTCATATACGGTGGTGCTTGCCTTGTATGAGAGACGTACAAGTGGTTTACCTTTTTGTTTTCTCTTGTGGAACGCCTTGGTTCTGTATCTGGGTTTGGTAGCGTCTGTTCATTGGCAGGGCTTGGGCCTGCACTAACTTCAGCCATTTGCTCAGGATACATACAGGTAGTCTGATCAGTGTCAGTAATATTTTCTGCTCTGGATTCCAGTGATGTCATCACACCAGCTTTCAGATCCTCAGCAAAAGTTACACTGTATTCAGAATCCTGACACTTCGCTAACACAATCCCAACACTACAGCACATCAAGCGTAATCTCGCGAGATTACGCTGTAAACTGTCATTTCAAACGAGATTACGCTTGCTGTGCTGTAGTGTTGGGATTGTGTTAGCGAAGTGTCAGGATTCTGAATACACATCACATCCTGGCTGGAGGTAATGTATATTGATAGGACACTGCAGTAACGTTATAGTGTGTTTATGTCGCTGCGCATAGCGATATAGCTATATCGCTATGTGCTGTGTAAATGAATGGGAAGAAGTGTATGACGCTGATTGGTCCGCGTCCTACATTTCTCTCCAACGCCCACTTGGTCAAAAAGTAAAACGCAGTTGTCTAAACTCATTAGCATAAAGCTAAAATAGGTCGTAACTCCATCAAAAATGATAGTTTTTCTAAATAAAAAACTGTTGTAATCTACATTACAGCACTGATCATATTATGTACAATATAGGGCACTTATGATGTGGTGACAGAGCCTCTTAATGTCCTCACTGACTGACCTCCGTTGTGCAACCACTTCCAGCATTGCATATATATGCTCCTGCATATATTTTTCTATGTTGTCTCATTTTATACAGTTTCCTCAGCAGAAATAACTTTCTATTTAAAGAGGCTCTGTCACCAGATTTTGCAACCCCTATCTGCTATTGCAGCAGATAGGCACTGCAATGTAGATTACAGTAACGTTTTTATTTTTAAAAAACGAGCATTTTTGGCCAAGTTATGACCATTTTTGTAGTTATGCAAATGAGACTTGCAAAAGTCCAAGTGGGTGTGTTTAAAAGTCCAAGTCCAAGTGGGCGTGTATTATGTGCGTACATCGGGGCGTTTTTAATACTTTTACTAGCTGGGCGCTCTGAAGAGAAGTAACATCCTCTTCTCTTCAGAACGCCCAGCTTCTGACAGTGCAGATCTGTGACGTCACTCACAGGTCCTGCATCGTGACGGCCACATCGGCACCAGAGGCTACAGTTGATTCTGCAGCAGCATCAGCGTTTGCAGGTAAGATCGACTTACCTGCAAACGCTGATGCTGCTGCAGAATCAACTGTAGCCTCTGGTGCCGATGTGGCCGTCACGATGCAGGACCTGTGAGTGACGTCACAGATCTGCACTGTCAGAAGCTGGGCGTTCTGAAGAGAAGAGGATGTTACTTCTCTTCAGAGCGCCCAGCTAGTAAAAGTATTAAAAACGCCCCGATGTACGCACATAATACACGCCCACTTGGACTTGGACTTTTAAACACACCCACTTGGACTTTTGCAAGCCTCATTTGCATAACTACAAAAATGGTCATAACTTGGCCAAAAATGCTCGTTTTTTAAAAATAAAAACGTTTCTGTAATCTACATTGCAGCGCCTATCTGCTGCAATAGCAGATAGGGGTTGCAAAATCTGGTGACAGAGCCTCTTTAAACTGGATCTCTCATGCAGCTTTTTCAGTGCATCCCACATGCCTTTTGCAGTGCTGTCATGTAAGTTTGTCATCCTCCACTAATAAGCTTATGGTGGCCCTTGCCTGTCTATTTTTCTTGTCCCATTCCTGATAATTGATCTCTGGTCTCTCTGTAGTAATGAACTCCCACAAGTCATCTCTGGGTAGTAACATTTCTACTTTAAACTTCCAGAGCTGGTAATTATGATTGTTCAGTTTGGCCACTGTAAGTTTCAGCTCTGAGCTGCCGGCCATCTTCCTTTTTATATGTTTCTTACTTGTATTCAGGAGATGAGACCTCTGGATGATTCCTGGTATCAGTCTGATCACCAAGCTGTGCTGTTCTGTTCCTTGTCTGTGACTGGGCCCATAACTTGTTGCAGTATTTGCAGCTTTCAACAGCACTCCGATATTGTGGGAGAATCAAACTGTTTTTTACTTGGAATAAACAGCAACCAACATCCGTAACAATATCAAGATGGAGAATACAAGAGATAACACACACATCATCGCTAGAGGAGCTACACATAGATAATAACTAATAGTTAACAGAGTGCCGTTTACTGTTGGTTCAAGATAGTTCCTCCAGCATTCAGTTGCAGATGTTGTAATATTCCAACACTAGCATAACTGTGCCCCAGTGCACAAAGTGAGGTCCATAAAGACATGGTTGGGTGAGTTTGGAGTGGAAGAACTTGACTGGCCCGCACAGAGCCCTGACCTCAACCCCATTGAAGACATTTGGGATGAATGAGAACAGAGATTGTGAGCCAGGCCCTCTCATTCAACATCCGTGTCTGACATCACATCACCAATGCTCTTCTGGATGAATGGGAAAAAATTCCCACAGACACTCTCCAAAATCTTGTAGAAAGCCTTCCCGGAAAAGTGGAAGCTGTTTTAGCTGAAAACGGGGGCAAACTCCATATTAATACCGAAGGATTTTGAATGGCATGTCATTAAAAGCTTCTGACCTGAACCAGATGACCCCTTCCATTCAGGTATATTTAAGTATGTGTGAGGCTACCAGGGCCGGACTGCCCATCTGGCAAATGCATTGGCTGTCTGCATTGGGTCGCTCTCCTCTTCATCCCTGACATGGTTCTGTAGCTTCCCCCCCTCCACTCTGACCTGTCAACTTTGTCAAACGATGATGTTGAAATCGGGGATCTGTGGGGGCCATATGATCACATCCAGGGCTCCTTGATTTTTCTTCTCTTTTTTTTTTACACTGAAGATAGATCTTAATGACGTTGGCTGTATGTTTGGGGTTGTTGTCATGCTGCAGAAAAAATTGAGACAATCAGACGCCTCCCTGATTGATCTGCCTGCATTTTTCATCATTGAAAACACCATTAGTCCTGACCAAATCTCCAACTCCATTTGCTGAAGTACAGCCCCAAACTTGCATGGAGCCTCCACCATACTTCACTGTTGCCTCCAGACACTCACTATTGTACCGCTCTCCAGCCCTTCGGCAAACAAACTGCCTTCTGTTACAGCCAAATATTTAAAGTTTTGAAGTTTCATACCAGAGCACCTTCTGCCATTTTTCTGCACCCCAGTTATTTTCATGCATAGTTGAGCCGCTGTGCCTTATTTCCACGCCAAACTTATGGCTGTTTGGCCACAATTCTTCCATGAAGGCCACTTCTGGCTAGACTTCTCTGAACTGTAGATGGGCGTTCCTGGGTCCCACTGGTTTCTGCCAGTTGTGAGCTGATGGCACTGCTGGACATCTTCCGATTTCAAAGGGAAGTAAGAGTGATGTGTCTTTGATCTGCTGCAGTTTCCATGGCCGACCACTGCGTCTACAGTCCTCAACGTTGCCCATTCCTTTGTGCTTTTTCAAAAGAGCTTGAACAGAACATCTTGAAACCCCAGTCTACTTGGAAATCTTTTGCCTGGGAGAGACCTTGCTGATGCAGTAGAACTACCTTGTGTCTTGTTGCTGTGCTCAGTCTTGCCATGGTGAACCTGTGACAAACTGTCTTCCACAACTTCGCCTTTGTAGAAGTTTGGATGTTCCTCGCTCAGTTTTAAGTCTCCTACACAGCTGTTTGTTACGGTTAATGACTGTTTCAACCTACATATGAAAATGATCATCATTAGCCCCGGTTTGGTATAATTGGTTAATCATACACCTGACTATAATCCTACAAAATCTATGACTTTGTGCAAGTATACTTAGAAGAATTGATGCTGTTTTGAAGGCAACTGGTGGTGACACCAAATATTGATTTTAGATTTCTCTTCTGTTCGTTCACTTTGTATTTTGTTTAATTTATTTAAAAAAAACGAACACTTCTATTTTTGAAAGCATTCTTACTTTGCAGCATTTTTCCACAACTGCCTTTTAAACTTTTGCACAGTACTGTAGGTTACACTGTACCTGGCTCCTACGTTTTTGAGTGGACTTCTTGGACTGGGTAACATTTATACATGTCTGGTTTTAATATTTTTCACACTAAAGACATGGTTCCTTCCATTTTTTTGTAAAACATTTCCTGATGAGAAATGTGAGATGGCTAGCTTGATCTAAACTATTCCTAGCAGAGCAGTGCTGAAGAATTACCGTTGGAGGGCATTGTAAGCATTACGAACACAATGTACACTTTAATAGTTCCAGTATTTCCAGACTTTTAAGATATATGCACATACTTTAATACTTGCGAACTATAGGGTTGGCGGATCTGTAGTAAACATGGACAGTCATGACAGATTATCAGTGTGGTTTTTCAACCTGCAGTTAAAATTGGTGTCTTACTGACCCTGTGCCTCTTTACGCTAGAAACAACTGTTTGTCATAGAAAAAACTTTGCACACCCATTTTTTAGTTTTTTTTCTTAGCATAGGCTAATAAAATTAACACTTTATCCTTGCCCTTGATGGATTTTGCAAGAATCTGCACGTATTACATTCTAATTTTTGTCTGGACTTCATCCTTTCCATGTAAAATCCTTGATATATAATCGGCATGGTACACATTTTAATGTCCATAGCATACATGTGAATGGGGTTTTCTACTGCAAATTATTTGCAGATTTTCGGTACAGAGTCCGCACTAAAAATCCACAACGTCTGCATTCAATAGGCCGAGTTGGGGTATGTTCAGAGGATGCAAGATCTACTCTCCATAAAATATCCACATTTGACCATCTCAGAAATATTTTAATGTGCTACGCACACCTCTTCTGCATTCCCAGATGAGGGGAATGACAATAGGGAACTTTTGTTTTTTAGCCAACAGTTATCTTGTTTGTGTGTCTACATGTTATATCTTCTCACCCCATCCTAAACTATGCTCCCAATGAAGGTTCAACTTTGACCAGACACAATGAAATTGCGTAAAATAAAAACTAAAATGAATCTGTACGAATATAAAAAAAATCAATAAAAAAATCCTGGTGCAATTCCCTAGGCCTTATCTATCTCTCTATCTAGATATCGAGCTCTCTATCTCTACCTAGATATCGAGCTCTCTCTACCTAGATATCGAGCTCTCTATCTCTACCTAGATATCGAGCTCTCTATCTCTACCTAGATATCGAGCTCTCTATCTCTACCTAGATATCGAGCTCTCTATCTCTACCTAGATATCGAGCTCTCTATCTCTACCTAGATATCGAGCTCTCTATCTCTACCTAGATATCGAGCTCTCTATCTCTACCTAGATATCGAGCTCTCTATCTCTACCTAGATATCGAGCTCTCTATCTCTACCTAGATATCGAGCTCTCTATCTCTACCTAGATATCGAGCTCTCTATCTCTACCTAGATATCGAGCTCTCTATCTCTACCTAGATATCGAGCTCTCTATCTCTACCTAGATATCGAGCTCTCTATCTCTACCTAGATATCGAGCTCTCTATCTCTACCTAGATATCGAGCGCTCTCTACCTAGATATCGAGCGCTCTCTACCTAGATATCGAGCGCTCTCTACCTAGATATCGAGCGCTCTCTACCTAGATATCGATATAGATAACGAGTTTTCACCAACTGTGAAATTTAAAAAGTATTTCAATTATTGCAAATTTGTGCACAAAATGGTTTCTGATTTTGCACAGAATAGTAGGCAAAAAGAATGGAAACCTGATATTGAGCGCAAAGCTTCTATAACACTATGCCATGATCAGTGAATCCCAAAATAATTTTTTTTAGTGTGGGCTTAATTGAAAAACAGTGTAAAATCATTATTTCCAAATCAAGAGGAGGTGAAATAGTGGTGAATCTATCCAGGGGTGTCCTGCTTTGTCAAAATTGCTTCAACGGTGCTGCAACAATTGAACCAAGAAGTTGCACAACATCCCAATGGAATACGACCCACAGGCCTCTAGCCACCACTAAGGTTGCAGTTTGTAATAAGACTTGACAAAAATGAGTTACGTGGTGGAGTAGCAATATAGAAACCAATACTTGTCTCGCATATCATTTAATCACATATACACGTAGTTTGGTCCTGTACGAAGACCATGATACAAAACACAAAGGCAAATCCCATCCTGAATGGCTGAGGAATAATACAATTTAAGGTTTAAGGTTTTCTATTGGCTTGGTCAAAGTCTTGACTTAAATTTTAGAGTTTTTAGAATTTCTCTCTTTTATTGTTAAACTATATATAGGTAAAAAATTTAGAGAAACTTTTGTATTTTAGGGACATAGTCTCACAAATTAGTAGAATTTTACTAACAAATTTAGTAATAAGGCCTCATGCACACGACAGTAGCCGTGTGCACGGCCGTGATTTTCGGGTCGGCCGGCTGCGGACTGTCAGCCGCAAGCCGCCCGCAAATCGTAGGACATGCACATGGCCGCCGTCATTGTTTTCAATGAGCCCGGACCGCAGAAGACGGCCGTAATAGGACATGCCCGTTCTTTCTGCGGTGCGGGTTCCCGGGCCGTGCAAAGACCGCAAAAACTACGGTCGTGTGCATGGCCCCATAGAAATGAATGGGGCCGCAATTCTCCCGTGGATTTTCGGGGGAATTGCGGCCGCAAAAACACGTTCGTGTGAATGTGGCCTAAGTCTTGATTTTTTTTTTTTTAATGGTGGATCCGGTCGTTTATAGGATACATTTTCAAGGAAAACCTCAGTCTGGATCTTATTTAATGATTTATATTTGTTGTCTTTAACTTATGTATATGTAGGCGTGATATTATTGTCCTGCAGGGAATTAGAAATTCCTCCTGCTGCCCTACTGGTGCATCGGCTTTGTTCATCAACAATGGGTGTGTTTACAGACATTACGACAGTCACTGTCGGCATTACAGTGTGCCACGTTGGGCAGCAGTGTATATCAGACCGCTTCTGCTTCAATCTTTAACTTGCTCCTTCCAGTCAAATTGTCCATTTAAAAGTATTATTTTAATCTGTATAAAAACCAATGTTGTATTGTAGGAAGCTTATTCACTTTTAAGATCTAGCCGCTACCATGTTTGTTGACAATATTGCTTTTCTTGTGAACTGCTGATTTTAAAGGGTTCCTCTATCTCTCTGCTCAACCTGGCAGTCAATTACTGTACGAGAAGCTTTCTTCTTACTGGGCACACATTGCTTGGTTGAATATATGCTTGTAGATGAAGAAAGATGTTTGTCCATCAGGATACACATATGGACAGAAAAGAGCTCTAAGCGAGAGAAGCGTGGGCTGATTGGTAATCACAAAACCCCTTTGGAGTTCTTTGCTCTTTAGTTCTTTTCTACAGATCTCTTTATGAAATGTTCATTTGTAAGCCATGTGCTACCAGTATTGTGAAAACTCTGGTACAGTAGTGACCTCCGTGTTCCAAATATGTACATGTTCCAAAACTGTTCTTCAGATTTTGTGAACTATGTATTTATAGAAAATGTAAACATTTTAATACAAACTCTGAGATTTGGGATGTTAAATTGTTGTAAGAAATGCTTAGTAATGGAAAGGGATGTTAAAGATGGGTGTAGCAAAAATGGAAAGAAAAATGTTTTAAAATATATTGATTAAAGTAGACTTAGGATTATTACTGTGTTTTATTTGTGGCCCGTAATGGAACATCGATATAATATAGTAGTGGATGTTGGTTGAATAAACCCACGTTTTTTTTTTAGTGCTGCTTCGTTCTCTTTTTCTTGAATATAATAAAGCTATATACTATATACAAAACAAAATATTGGGAAAGGTCTTTTTTTTTTTTTTAAGCCCTGACCGCTTCTTTCCTCTGGTATAAATGATTAAAAGTTGTCCATTCTAATGACCAGGTAACCATGTAAAGAAGGCTGACAAATTTAGCCTGGGGGGCAAGCAAACGGCACTGGCCAATGAGTCTGGGTATATATTTTTTTGTTTTATTTATTTTTAACTGGGGACACTAAGGCCATGACAGGGTGCAGTTCTTCGGGATGTGGCTCGTTATAGATGGGGTTTGTTGGGGTATAGCTTGTTATGGAGCAGGGTTTGCCAGAATTTTTTTTCCCTATTTTATTCCCTGTATATCGTCCTCACTATAAGGACCTTACGATGGGCACAGTATAGATGGAAGGAATTGCCATACGCACATTAAATACATAAACATTAAAGAGGCTCTGTCACCAGATTTTCAAATCCCTATCTCGTATTGCAGCAGATCGGCACTGCAATGTAGATAACAGTAACGTTTTGTTTTTTTTCAAAAACGAGCATTTTTGGCCAAGTTATGAGCATTTTTATATTTATGCAAATGAGGCTTTCTTAAGTACAACTGGGCGTGTTTAATGTTAAGTACAAGTCGCCTGGTGCCGATGTGTCCTCGCTCGTCCGACACGATGCAGGACCTGGGGCAGGAAGTGACGTCACAGCGTGATCTCTGGAGAACACGCTGTGTGTCTGTGAACTGCCAGAAGCTGGGTGTTAACGAAGAGAAGTGGATGATGCTGATTCGTCAGCATCATACACTTCTATTCACAACGCCCAGCTAGTAAAAGAAGTAAAAACGCCCAGATGTACACACACAATACACGCCCAGTTGTACTTAAGAAAGCCTCATTTGCATAAATATAAAAATGCTCATAATTTGGCCAAAAATGCTTGTTTTAAAAAAAAAAAAATGTTACTGTAATCTACATTGCAGCGCCGATCTGCTGCAATACGAGATGGGGGTTTGAAAATCTGGTGACAGAGCCTCTTTAAAGAGGCTCTATCACCTTTCCTAACATTTCTGTTTTAATACATGTATTACCCATGAAATAACAATCCTGAAGCATCTTTTCTTAGAACTCTGCATTGTTCTTTTCATCTGTTATTTCTCCAAAAAATGTATGAATAAATTAAAAGTTGGCTGTTGACCTTCTTGTTAAAAAGCTGTTTCCCTAAAGACTCTTGACACTATTCAATCATTGCTGGCTGATATAATACTAGGTAAGGACAAATCCTATTGACCGTTGATTAGGGAAATGGTAGCACTCCGTTTTCCTTTAGGCCTGGGCTGCACAGACTTTTTGTATCATTATGATTCTTTTTTTTTTTTTTTTATCAAGTGACAACTGCAGTCCACAACATTGCATGGAACTCAATTTATTGCTTTGTACTGCAGCTCTGAAGTTAAAATTTGTAATTTGTTGCGTCACAAATAGTCTCCATGTAGACAAGGCCTTAGTCATACATTTCTAGGAGTAGTAAAAGAGGAACGTCACAAGACAGAGTTCTAGGTAAAGATGCTCCAGAATTGTTCTCATGAGAAATACAAGGATTTACTCAAATTAACATGTCTAAGTGACCGCTCCTTTTATAAATCTAGTGACTCACATACATGTCTTCTCTGATTGACTTTATTTTCTTCTCGATCTGGCCCAGACCGCTATGATGGTTTCTGCTGACTTCAGGGTTTCCTGCTGAGACCTCTTTGGCGCCTCTTCTGCAGCTGTCCCCAGCCTCTATAGCAACACAAGAACGTTCAGACACCTAAATAATTTCATACCTCAGACTAAACCGCTATTAAAGGGGTTGCCCAGGACATTTAAAAGACTGGCTGCAAGTAGGGGATTGAATAAAACCACAAAATAAGTATTACCTGGTAAATCCTGCACTGCTGATCTGTTGCAGTGATGTTCCGACTACTTGCACGTGACTGCTGCAGTCAATCCCTGTCCATGTCGGTCACTTGTCCACCAAGCTGCCATCATCGCCGAGGACCGTGATGGGCTGCAGCGGTCAAGGGTAGGTCGAACGTCCTCACTGCTGGACAGAGAGCGGTGAGACGCAACAGGGATTTACCATGTGAGTAATACTGATTTAGTTTGATTCCATTCCCCGCTTGCAGCTATTCTTTTTATAAATCCCGCACAATCCCTTTTAATGCAGATCCTAGACCAAATCACTAATTAAAGGCTTCCTATCCTCTCAGACATTTATGACATATTCACAGGTGCCATAAATGCACCTATATTGAGAACGGGGTCATCCATTGCCTTCTTGTGAGACAGTCGCTTTTCGGCGATTCTAGGCACGAACGAAGTGGAGAGGTAGCCATGTATGTATGTGCCTCTATTCTGTTTAATGGGAGTTACATAAACATCCTAACAGCGCTTGCTTGGCTGTTTCCATAACCTCTCCACTTAGTCCCCGTCTGAAATCGCCAGCCAGCGGCCACCTCACCAGTCGGGGAGGTTCAGCTGACCCTGTTCTCCATATAGGTGTGAGCCTTAGAACTGGGACCCGCATCTGTCAGATATTTGTGGCATATCCTGTGAATATTCCATAATTGTCTGAGATGGGTATAACCCTTTAATTCAGACCCTTAAATTCAGCCGCTTTAATTGCAGACCACTGATCAGACTGTTTTTAAATACTCGCCGCTCCTGGCTACACTGCTGTTGGCCCAGCACCTAGTCTCCGGATGTGACTTTTCGAATTTCAAATTAAAAAAGTTGATGTTATATTGATGTGGTAGCAAGTTGTTGCTCTCTTACCAATTACGGCATATTTGCGAATTGGCGTTTAAAGCCTACCTAACTTTTCAGGTCGCTTTTCAAAATAATCGGTCATTAAATGTTAATAGGTATCTCGTTATTAGCATGCTGTATTGAAACACTATTGCTTTAACATATAATACATCCTTCTTTAGCAGAATTTTACCCCCATGCTGCCATAGATCCAGCATTGCTTTGAACCCAATCACGACACAATCATAGCTCCGTAGCTGATAGAAATTACATGGTGCCAGCGCAAGAGTTAGGAGTATAACTTGTTGACTTATTACAATTGTCTTGCTTTAATGGCCAATGTCTTCTTACGGTTGGCTCAATACTTCATCATGACGTGGCCCTCTTTACTGATGCACGTTTTTTTTAAATGAATATGGTCATTTTTAGGCAGTGCAGAAAATGTGGTTTGAAAATTCCACTAACCGTACACATGTCGCACTCTGTAAGCGTTTGCTTCAATGAATGTTGCCTAACTGTTTACTATTATTATTATTATTATTATTATTATTATTATTATTTACAGATCTAAGAAAATGGAAACTTCTACCGTTTGGTCTCCTCCAAGAAGTGCTAGCGAGACCGGTTAAGACCAGAAACAAACTTAAGTGAATCCAACGGAATCTATCCAAATTCAAAATTTTAAGTATGATTTTTATTTCTTTTAACAGGATAGAATTTAGCCATTGAGGACTTCGTTCTCCTCTATGATGAAGGTTTAAAATGAATGTGGTAATTCAACCAAATGTTACAGACAACCTGATGCTAAATAATGTTTTGGAAACCAATAATTAGCCAAATAAAGTTTACATATCATAGACTGCCTTTGTCATGTTGAGATGCTCTTATTTGTTTCATGGTAAATTCATATATGCATCAGATTATTCACATTTTCAGTTTGCTTCTGCTTTATTTTATTCTGCACCCAATTTTGCTAGTTTCAAATTGCAGTATGCGATTTACAGAACTAGATGGGAGGTGGGGGGGGGGGGTGTTGCAGTTGTAGTCAAGTTGCTTTACTTCATATGTATGGCCCAAAACATGTAAATGTATTAGGCCGCTTTCACATCACATAAAAGACGTTTGAGCTTAAAAGATTTACAGGAGAGCGGATCTCCAATATGTTATGTGAATGGGGTCTTCTATGTATTTATCGGTTTACTGTTGCGGTAATTTTTCTACTTTCTGCCTCCGCCCTATGAATATATTAAAGGGGAAATTCCACCAGAAGTTTTGACATACTATAGACCCCTAACAGGAGATCACATAATGGGGTCTGCAAGCTTGTACTTCTGCTGATGTCTAAAACTATGGCACCCAAACCCCTTTGGCACCACCCAGAAATTTTTATCTATTTCTGGGATCAACTTTCTAAGTAAACTTCCATTGATTTTATTGCCCCTATTTCTTAAGTGTCAGAGGTTTCAGTTACTGGAAGTCTTTGACACAGAGTTCTGCTGACTCTTTGATCTGGAAATTGGTGGTGGTTTGAGCTTGTATACTCCATTAATTTTATCTTTTGACAGATAGCTGACATTTTGGATGGATTTCCCCTTTAACCTCATCCCTACATCTGGGGAGCATTCGCAGGGGGATGTTCGGAGCAGGTGCTAGCTGTGTAATACAGCTGACACCCTGTTCCTACAGCCGGGATCTGAGAACACTTTGATCTATATCGACCGTAGCATGTAGGCAGTTACTAGGCTCCCTTTGCCCCCCCCCCCCCACAACACAATTGCGGGATGCCAATGGGCTGTTATAGCAGTTGAGGGCCTAATAAAGAAAAGCAGGAAAGTTGATAAAAAAAAAAAACCCCACCTGTTTAAACCCCAGCCGCTCGAGCGTCGCTACTCCAATGGTCACCGCCGATCTTTGACTTGTCCTGCAGTGATGATGTGCCGTTCATGCAAGTGGCCATCGCAGCCAATCGCTGGCCTTAGTGGTGATAGCATGTACGGCGCAAGATCGCTGAGGCCAGTGATTGTCATCAGTGGCCAAGTGCATGAATGGCACATAATCACTGCAGGACACGTCAACATAGACCGGTGGGGACTACCAGGGCAAGCCATGCTGGAGCAATGGCAGATTGAACAGGTGTGTATTTCGTTTTTTTTTGGGTGGGGGGGTTTTATTTTACCGACTTTAGTGCTCTTAGCAATTTTTTTTATAATTCCTGGGCGACCCGTTTAATAGGATAATGCTAGAGACGATATACAAGCGATCGCTAGAAAAAGCTAGAAGTTTAGTAACACTTGTTTATTTTTTTAAAAATTGGAAAAAAAAAAATGTTAGAAAATACCACCTTCTCCTGATTATTGCGTAAAAATATAAACCATAAAAAAAACGGGATCGGTATCGCCCCCTTTGTAACGATCCAAACTATTAAAATATCACATAATTAATACTGCACAGTGAACTCTGTAAAAAAAAAGTCAGTGGCTGTTTTTTGACCACTTTGCCTCCCACAAAAAAATTTATCAAGTGATCAAAAAGTCGTGTGTACCCCAAAAATTGTCCAAATAAAAACTACAGCGCACCCCGCCAATAAGAAGACATTAGACAGCTCCATTAACAGAAAAATAAAGTTACGGTCTCAATCTGGTGACACAAAACAAATAGTTTTTTAGTGTTTTATTTTGTAAAATATTAAAGCCTAAAATAAACTATATAAATTTGATATAATTGTACTGACGGGCAACATAAAGTTAACATGTCATTTTTACTACACAGTGAATGTTGTAAAAATAAAACCCAAACAACTATGGGTAAATTGCAGGTTTTTTTTGTTTTTACCACATTCCACCCAACAAACATATTTTTTTTTTTTTTTTTACGTTTTTCAATATCTTATATTGTACATTTAATAAGGCCATTTAAAACTACAACTCGTCATGCAAAAAACAAGCCCTCAAGGGAAAAACGATCAGCCCTGTTCGATTTTTAACAGGCCCAAATCATTGTTTCCGCAGGAAATAAGCTGCTTCCAGAAGGGGTCTGTCAGCGGCTTATTCCTCTCTGCCCATTGAAATAACCATTCAAGCTCAATGAAGCGTGCATGTTTATGATGGAGAAGGGTGACATAGCTGTTGGACAAACTAGTTTTCGGCTGACCGCGATCTCGTGTATGGTCTGCATGAGGAATCCGTAGATAAAATTTTAGAGAGCTGTGGTCCTATTGCCATATGTGAGGCTTGGTGGTACAAAAATTCATACATTGAGATACACTATATGGGATTATATTACATAAATATATTTCAGTAGCTATCCACAACATTGCAGCACTGAATGTCAATTGTGACTACATTAAGAAGCTATGGTTGCAACCAAATATTTTGCTTTGTGTGTGCGTTCTTTTATTTTTTTGTTAATGCTTACAGTGGCATTGCTTAATTTATTTAGTTTGCAACTCCATTGTATCATAGTTATTTTATATTTTTCTTTTTTCAGTCCCCTTTTGGTTTTTTTTCGACCACATGGAACTTGCGAAGCCACCAAAAACGCTGTCACTTAGTGGAGTTGGGCAGTTGCCAGTTGTCCAACAAGAAGGCCTGGTTTAGGCTGCGATGGCCACTGTCATTCCCGGTGATTTGTCAGAAGTAAGAGATACCCAGAAAGTCCCTTCAGGGAAGCGTAAACGTGGTGAAACAAAACCAAGAAAAAACTTCCCTTGCCAACTGTGTGACAAGGCATTTAACAGTGTTGAAAAATTAAAAGTCCATTCATACACTCACACAGGAGAGAGGCCCTACAAGTGCACACAACAAGACTGTACCAAGGCCTTTGTTTCTAAATACAAATTATTAAGGTATACATTCTTATTTATCTTTCCGCTTACATTAAAGAATAATCAGTTTTGCCCATAGTTTGAGGCGCTCCCTGTACCCCAAAACTTCCATCGTATTTGAGTGCCCTATTTTGTCACTGTACTAGAATAAATTGCCTGTAATCAACATATTGCTAATCTCATGCGCCTATCCTTTGGGTCTTCGCTATTGGGAGTGCTGTGGAAGCAGTTGCGCCTGGGGCCTGAGTGTGCCCAAAAGCCTTTCCGACACACAAGACCCCAATATTATAAATGGCACGTGGTAAGATTTTGCTTTGAGACCCAAGACCCATACGTTAGGCCTCTGCCAACCCTCTTGCCCTCTGCTATGTATGAGACTCAAATTTGCATTGGATGCTCTGTACGGAGATGCAGTGCTGTGCTTTCCATCGAAATTATGGAACCCAACAGGCCCCATTATAAGTCAATGGGTCTATTGGGCATCTGTGGTATTTGTCATACAATAGATGCGGGACCTCGTTGTGGCTTCAAATAAAAATGTAAGCCACGACACACGTGAGCAGAGCCGAAGACATTTAATCCTGTGAGTATATTGCTTATACAAAGCGAGGGGTAAGATGAATGCCGCTTGACACAAGCCAACATGAGCTCTGAGGAGAAAAGCAATATTTCAGAATTATTACAGGTTCATCAAGCTGGTACCACTTCAAAATCGGGTACCATAATCAATCAGAGTTTGGGGATGGGAGGGAGCGCCTAATACTCTTGGCAAAACTGAATTTTTCATATTGCCCAGAATTTTTCTTCAGATTTCTGCCCACTTGAAGCATTTATTGTATTAAATTTGATAAAATAATTCAATGTACAACATTTTACTGCCGTTTTTTTAAATATTTAAATGTTATTAAACAAAACCACAGGGTTCTACATTCCTGCTGAATATGTGCTTGTTAGGGCGGGTTCACACATGGCGGAATTGCACTTAAATTCCGCTGCGGACACTCCGCAGCGTTAATCCGCAGCGGAGCCGTTTCTACATTGACTTTCACTTTAATTTAGCAGTGTTCGTTTACACGATGCGTACAATTCCGCTGCGGAGCATAGGCTGCGGAGCGGAATTTGGTGTCCGCAGCATGCTCTGTCTGTTGCGGAGCAGTGGCGGACTCATGGCGGAATTTCTCCATTGACTTCAATGGAGATTCAAAGTTCCGCAATGAAGTCCGCAGCTGTCATGCACATGTCATGTGTGCTGCGGATGCGTCTTGCTTTTTTTACTTGACATTTCTTCATTCTGGCTGGACCTATGTATTTCTAGGTCTACAGCCAGACTGAGGAAGTCAATGGGGCTCCCGTAATGACGGGAGCGTTGCTAGGAGACGTCAGTAAATAGTCACTGTCCAGGGTGCTGAAAGAGTTAAGCGATCGGCAGTAACTGTTTCTGCACCCGGGACAGTGACTACCGATCCCAATATACATGTATCTGTAAAAAAAAATGAAGTTCGTACTTACCGAGAACTCCCTGTTTCTGTCTCCAGTCCGGCCTCCCAGGATGACGTTTCAGTGTAAGTGACGGCTGCAGCCAATCACAGGCCAAGCACAGGCTGCAGCGGTCACATGGACTGGCGCGTCATCCAGGGAGGTCGGGCTGGATGCCGAAGGAGGGACGCGTCATAAAGACAACGGGCGGTAAGTATGAATTTCTTTTACTTTCACTAGGGAAAGTGCTGTCCCTTCTCTCTATCCTGCACTGATAGGGAGAAGGGAAGCACTTTTCCCGCAGTCCGCAGCAGCTAGTCCGCATCAATTTTCTGCACATTTTGTGCAGATCCGCAGCCGTAATCCGCAACCCGGATTAGGTGCGGCATTGATGCGGACAGTTGCGGAGGAATTCCGCCATGTGTGGTCATGCCCTTAGAGCCAAAAGGTAGAAATGTTCCTTAGAAAGTTGTTGTGTTTTTGTTTTTTTAAAACTTTTGATTATAGTTATTTACATGTTTTTCTGTGTTTAAAGGCATATGGCTACACATTCTCCAGAGAAAACCCACAAGTGTAATTATTGTGAGAAAATGTTTCACCGGAAAGATCACCTAAAGAATCACCTTCATACACATGATCCCAATAAAGAAGCATTTAAGTGTGAAGAATGTGGAAAGAACTACAATACCAAGCTGGGGTTTAAACGTCACTTGGCGTTGCACGCTGCTACAAGTGGAGACCTCACCTGTAAAGTATGCTTGCAGACTTTTGAAAGCACAGTGGTGCTGCTAGAGCACCTAAAAACCCATGCAGGCAAATCTTCCAGTGGTGTTAAGGAGAAAAAACACCAATGCGAGCATTGTGATCGGCGTTTTTACACCCGCAAAGACGTCCGCAGACACATGGTAGTGCACACTGGGAGAAAAGACTTCCTTTGTCAGTATTGTGCACAGAGGTTTGGGCGTAAGGATCATCTAACCCGTCATATGAAGAAAAGTCACAATCAAGAGCTGCTGAAAGTGAAAACGGAACCTATGGATCTGTTAGATCACTTCACCTGCAGTATTCCGATTAAAGATGAGCTGCTTCCCGTGATGTCCTTATCTTCCAATGAGCTGACATCAAAGCCATTTACAAACAGTTTGCAGTTAAACCTCTATAATACACAGATTCAGTCCATGCAGAGTTCTGCAACACACCAAATGGTCGCCCCACAATTGTCTTTGGGCATGCCATGCCCTTTAGATATGGATCCTGTCCATCCCTCTCACCAGCTTTCGCTGAAATACCCACTCAATTCTACCTCATATGCAATTTCAATGCCTGATAAGGAACAACCATTGAAAGTGGAGATTGAAAGTTACCTTATGGAATTGCAAAGTGACATGACTCCTTCCTCCCAGGAGTCTCCATCTAAGTTGGGTTTGGTTCCTCAAGTAGGGCCATTAGATGACAGTGTTGATGGTTTATCCCTCTCTAAAAATTCTATCTCGATTAGCGAACCTCTCAACACCTCTTCATTGGACTTTAATCAGTTGTTTAATTTCATACCAGCCAATGGTCCTTACAGTACACCTGTATCACTTGGGGGTCTAGGAATGGGCTACTCTCAAGAAGAGGCCAGTTCATCAATGGCACAGCTCCCCCCACAACCACAGGATCCTCAAGACCCCAGCAATATATGTTTTGGTTCTTTACACTCACTATCCTCTGCTTTCACGAGCAACCTAAATACAACCACAACATTGCCACGATTTCATCAAGCTTTCCAGTAGGATTAAATACAATGGATTGCTTTAGATAGCTGTTTTTTTTAATCTTAGTGCCAATGAAGAGGCTTTTGCAACACCTGTACTAGTCTATTCATTAATAATCTTGTTAAGCCAGTACATTGTTAGCTTTTCACCTTTTTACAAGTGTCTTAATGATTTTCTTTGGTAGTAGACGCCTTACTATATGGTTGTATTTTATTCTGTCTGCTGTCTTGTTTTTTTTTTTTTTTCTACCTGTAGATCTTCTTGGCTGTCAAATCCCACTCAAATGAGAATCTGTGTCTCAAATACTCATATTTTATGGTTCTATGTGAACACGTAATGTATGTTCCTATCAACAGTGATGAGACCAAGCGCAAATTATTTTTTTTTTTTTCCATTTATTCATTTGGTAAAATGTAACAAACCCATGTGCACCAGCCTGCATCTGACTGGCAAGCAACCTCAGTATTATTTTGGTTACACTTTTGCAATCACCAGAATTAAGAATTTAAGTACTCAACAAATTATTTCATTCAACCCCTTGTTTGGCATTTAAATTGATATATATATATATATATATATATATATATATATATATATATATATATATATATATATCAAATAAACTTACTCTATTTCCTGCCTGAAGATTGTATGGAAAACGCCTCAACCTGTAGTATTTGACTACTACATATGTGCCTTCAATAAGCCAGTGTCCTATATATCTAATATGTATATTATTCTATGCGATTAACTGTTTGAATGGTTCTGTACCGCCGTTCACCAGATATACGCTGCCAGCACTTGCAAATATATGTACTTAGGACTTTTTTTTTTTTTTAAATATATATATTTCCCATTACCAAGACTTCAAATCAGGACTCTATGGAGTTGCGTAAAAGCATATTGCTTATACCACTTTGCTTGGTAACCGTTATATCTTGCCCCATCAACATGCTCTGCTATCTGTTATTAGGCATTAGGAAAAAAACCAGAGTCTATAGCCGAAGAGTTACATGGTTAATATATATAAATATATATATAAATAAATTAGTTATAATAATGCATACCAGATTAAATGTCAGGGCATAAATATAAACGTTATGGGAATGAGAAGTTTCCATTTTATTTTCTTAGTAAGACTTTTAGCTATATTTTTACCTGTAACTTGTAAATAATCATTGTATGTCTAACAGTATTTTCTTTTAAAGGCATTATATAGTAGGAATAGTATTTTTAAAATGCAAACTTCTTTTTGTGTTTCAGAGTAAAAAAAATAAAAAATAATGAATCCGTGCTTATGAATTGCACACACGGCTCTGATTAAATATTCATCATATAGTTTCTATGAAACAAATTTAGTGGCTGTCATTGAGCATGTAGTGTTCAACGTTGCCTTTTTTTTTTCTTGTCAAAATAAAAAGATAACGTAGACTGTACCCAATTAAAATATAGAAGGGAATATCGGAAATATTTGTTAGAAGAGCTGTCACCACATTATAAGTGCCCTATCTCCTACATAAGGAGATGGGCGCTATAATGTAGGCGACAGCAGTGCTTTTTATTTAAAAAAAAAAACTATCTATTTTCACCATGTTAGCGATTTTAACTTTATGCTAATGAGTTTCTTAATGAACAACTGGGAGTGTTTTACTATTGACCAAGTGGGCGTTGTACAGAGGACTGTATGACGCTGACCAATCAGCGTCATACACTTCTCTGGAGTCCTTTCCTCAGCGCATAGGGATCCTTTTTAGATCGCTAGGTGCTGTCTTATTCTAACACATTAACGTTACTGAAGTGTTTAGACAGTGAATAGACATTCCACGGAATGTCTATTCACAATCCCGACACTTCGTTAATGTTTCTGTGGTAGTTACAGCAGAGCAAGCGTAATCTCGTTGTAACCTGTCATTTACAGCGTGATCTCGCGAGATTACGCTTGCTCTGCTGTAACTACCACAGAAACCTTAACAAAGTGTCGGGATTGTGCATAGACATCCCGTGGAATGTCTATTCACTGTCTAAACACTTCAGTATCATTAATGTGTTAGTATAAGACAGCACATAGCGATCTAAAATGGATCCCTATGCGCTGGGGAAATGACTCGAGAGAACGTATGACGTTGATTGATCAGCGTCATACACTCCCCTGTACAACGCCCACTTGGTCAATAATAAAACGCCCAGTTGTCCATTGAGAAACTCATTAGCATAAAGCTAAAATCGCTAATAACATGGTGAAAATAGATCATTTTTTTTAAAATAAAAAGCACTGCTGTCACCTACATTATAGCGCCCATCTCCTTATGTAGAAGATAGGCCACTTATAATGTGGTGACAGAGCCTCTTTAAGAACCGTTTTGAGGGAGGGTTTACTTCATATTTTTTTTTCTTGTGCTTTAAAGGTACTCCTATCACCTTTTGCTCATACTTTTATTTCTTTATACTACACTTGTGATTTTATGCTTTGTAATTTTTAGTGTTTAAAATTAATTACTGTGTAGTTTTTTTGGGGTTTTGTTTTTGTTTTTTTTTGCACAAGATGGTTTAATCACAACAAATATTTCTGAATTTCAGACTTATTTTCCCATTTATTTCTATCCAAATAATAAGCAGACCTCCTCCATAAAAAAAAACATCTGAATATATTTGTAACGACCAATTATTATTTTTTAATGCCACCTTTTATGTAGGCTAAATTGAAACTTTGCCGCATCTTACATCATGGCCTTATATTGGATTTTTTTTTTTTAGTAAATAAAAAGTGCCATATATTTATATTATAATAGTATACTATGTTTCAGTTACTATTTGAATATAGACCTTTTTATGTATTTGTGTATATATAATGTTTGTAAAACATGCGCCAATGCCCATAAAGGAATAAATAGCCAAATTGTTGCATTTTATTCAAAGAATATATATATTTTTTTTTTCAAAGAATTGTATTCCATTCAGAAAAAAAGACAATATGTTGAACCTTAATAGGTCATCATGGCTTCAGACGGCTATAATGTAACAGTTGTCTTACCCTAAACATAAAATATATAAGCAATTAAAAAAAATAATGAATGCCATAATAATTAGCCCCACTTTGTGCATCATATCTTTTGTTTTATTATCCAATACCTATTGGCCACTCATGCCATTTTCATTAGTGGACATGCATTCTAATAACTATAGGAGCACTGGATGAGTCCATTACTGAAGGGGTCAATGTTGTATTACCAAAAGTAAGCTGTTTAACTTTCACATTTTCTTCTATGCTTAATACATTCTGTATGTTAGTTGCATGTCCATCCTCTAATTTGTGGATCACAATGACTTGTTAATTTAGCCAGTACTTAATATTTTTTATTTTTTGGCATCAACATATGCTGACTGATACATGAGCCAGAGCTGTTTGCATTGAGGATATGAATGTTAAGAAGATGTAATTTCAGGAGCATTTACTAGATGGATTGATGTGTGTCATAGGCCAATATTTTGTAAAAATTTAAGCTTGGTTGACCTCTGTTACACGTATTTTTGAGATATAGCACTTTTTGGGAAAATTTAAAAAAAGCTAAAAACAAGCCTTATATTAGAAAATTAAGGTAATACTTTTTATTATAGACTTTCTTAATGTGTTTAAATTTCCATTAGATGAAAAGTATGTAGGAATTTAGTAATAATGCTTTGTGTACAAAATGATAAACCCTAGTTTTGAACAGGTACAACTTTATTTACAGTGTTTGCTTATCAGTTTGCTGTATTGCACAAACCAGTGTCTATCTGTTTTTGTTATTTTCTTTACATTTTTGCTGCCAGAGATACTTGTGGAGTATTGTCGAATTTTACAAAGGATTCCAATCACACAGGTGTCGCTATATTCAGTAGTTACTGATCAGGTTTACATATTTCAAGACACGCTGCCTTCTTCAGCCAGAGTACTATATACACGGGGGCGCACAGATTTCTAAATGTAGTAATGTTCTGGACCTATAGCACTCTTCAAATTGCATCCAATGACTGTTGTCGCCCAGTCGCTGCTGTACTACATCCCCAGCTGGTAATTTTATTTTATTTTTTTCCTAAATACAATGTTCTACAGTGGTCCACATGATGCTCTTTAGTGGCTCCTTAATAGTCCTTATTTAATTGAACATTTACAGAAAGTCATTCATTCTCCTTAAAAAAATAAGAAGCAACACGATTTTCACACCATCAAATGCAGAGATTTGCCCACTTTTTGCAATTTAAACTTGCATATGTCCTCGTTAAATCGTAGAGTATGCTGCCACTTAGACTATTGTATTGAGGACATGTGGAAATTCTGTATGGGCAGTTATGGTCATGGGAAATGCAGGATGCTAAGAAGTACCTGGATTATGTAGTAAATGGGCATATATACGGCCGATGTCTATAGGTTGGGGAGTTATCTTCTCGTCTCGGAGGCGTAATGGGGAATTCTTACATTTTGATGTTGAAAGGCTAGTCCAGGGGTTTTTCTAACATCTTGGGGGATCTTCCATGATATAATTAGTGTGATATAATTAGTTGCTTGTGATCATCACATGCAATATATCCCCTTACATGAACTGTATTGCTAGAATTACATAAAGTTCACACTCCGGTGAACTTTATTATCGTGGACCCCATTTGGAATGGTAATAGTTAGGGCAGGTCATCCTCTTACCCGGCAATCTGTTGCCCAACCACGTCCTCCAATCCAGGCCGCCGTTGTCACTTCACCGCAATGTGACTGCCCGATTCCTACAGAATTACTGGTATTTAAAGTTTAACAATCTAGATCGCAAATAATCTCCCCTTGTAGTGTTGTACTATTGGAACAACAGCATGTGATATTTCAGTATCTCAACTTAATCTCATCTTAATCCTTTATCATCAAACTATTAGAATATTTGTGATTATTCCTTAGAATGACAAAAATTTAGAACTATGATTATACCCACATACGATTTAGACACCTGTATTATATCTATGTATTTTTTATTTTTTTTTAATTATATTTGGGTAATTTATTTTACTATCCACCTTTACTATCAAACCATTTTATATTATTGTCCCTTTTTTAGCTACTAGGCCAGTTAACAAATTAACATTACCATCACTATGGAAACAGACCTCAGAATCATTGTGGCATTCCCTATTCCATCTCATCATTATAGTAATGAACACTGTGACTGTGTACGTCATTTCCGGTCAGGAGAGTCAGTGTTGCCATGACCACATCTAAACAGACCAGATCGTTACGTCAGGCCTGGCGAATGGAGTTGTGGCTTCACTATAGAAATGGGAAGCGCTTTGTCCCGTCATACAGGTGGAGAGACTCGATAACCCTTCATGGGGGATCGGAACGGTTCTAACTTGTATCGAAATGTGTCAATTGCGAGTAGGTGTTCGTTGTGGTCTATATCTGTATCTTTTAATGTTTGTTTTGACAATTGTATGTTTACCTAATTATGCTAATACCTTCCTTTTGCCCTCTGACCTTAATGGGGTATATACACTTCCATGTCTCAGTTTTTGTTGTGTTGAGCTGAAAAATGGGGAGTATACACTGAAACGCATTATCGCGTTATCGTTTGACAATAAGGAATTTACTGTTGAGATTACTGAAGCATCACATGCTGTTATTTTCGTTGTACCGATAGTACAACACTACAAGGTGAAAGTATTTGCCGACTGGATTACATTAAGCTGTTCTTTAAATTCCAGTAATCCACTTGGATCTCTCCATAGGTATTTTTCAGTGTTGTTTTTTTTTGTATCCGCATTTGCTGACCGTTCATCTGGAACCGGTAATCCGTGCAAGATTTCTCGATGTGGAGCGATCTGACATACACGTGGATTAATCATTGTTTCAACACCTGGTTGTGTCTCTTATACAACCTGAAAAGGTGAGAGTTCATTTCTTTGACTCTTGATCAATCCTTATACTAAACGGATGTTCATCACATGAAGCGCCTGTCTTTTTTTTTTTTTGCTTTTTATAACTAAACTATTCCGGTCCACACAGCAGATGCTGTAGGAAGTCCCTTTCACTATGCAGTCCTATGAGACTTACATTGAGCGTCTTATAGGAATGCCTTCTAAAAGTGACTACCAGTCCACACAGCAGACGCTGTAGAAATAGAGCAGTCACATTGCGGTCATGTGATAACTGCGACAGGCATATTTCATACGTAGGCCATTATTTAAAAAATGACAATAGCATTAAATTGCATTAAGGGAACACTATTTTTTTCAACTGTCCCAAAATACCACCGAACACGATAGAAAAACATTATTATTCACATAGCTCTTACCTGTCAGTCAAAAGCTCAGCTTTAGCAATTTGTATCTTAACTGACATCCCCATAAATATTTGCATGTTTGCCTCTACCGAGCATTCATATTTACTTCCTTAGGAAATAGGCGATAAGTCGACACCAGACACCTCTGGCAGCACCTATCCAAACAGGTATATTAAAATGTAACATGACCAATCCCTATTAACCCCAATGTAAAGTGTAACGGGATAGTCAGGTTGCTCCCATATACATTGGATTTTTAATGGATCTCACAGACCTCCTTGTCGCTGCAGGGGAAATGAAGACTAGTTTGCTTCTTCCACCTGTGATAGTTGATAGCGGTAGATTTTGACAGTGGCCCTTCTGCCTACAATGAGCACATAGTTGGTGGGCTTTTCAGATAGAAGTTTTACAAACTGGACAATCCCTTTAAAAGCATAATCTTTAATTATGTTAGTGTTTCCTTTAATATACTCCTAGGTTATTGTAGATCTGAGTTGGCCTAATTTAATACTCCATAATGATGCTAGTTAGTTAACATCTGACTACTATACTTTACTAGCCCTACCTAAGTATGCAGTATGCACTTCTAATTAGCATGCTATAGTAAACCTATAAAATAATGAAACCAAGATGTACGTTTCTGAAAACCGCCATAACAGACCTTAGCTACAGTTCTGTTTTAGAAATAAGAAAAAATAAAAAATTTAAAATATAATTTCTGAGTTAGAGGGAGATCATCTCTTGGCCACAGTGGCGGTGGAGAGTGGCTTCAAAGAGCATCTCTCACTCTGGAGGACCTTTTTGTTTTCCATTACACAGACAACCTAATGATTTGAATGGGCCCTGTATGATTCTTAATTTCCTCCGGTGGTGTCGATGCAGGAAAATTAAACACTTCATGCCAGGTTTTCCTACAGATTACCGCTGTTCATGGGGGGGGGGGGGGGGGTCTCAGCAGAGGGAAGCCTTCTGATCATCTTATTGTCTTTTTATTGACCTTTCTAACATGTAGGGATTGTCCAAAGTGGACAAACCCCTTTTAACTTCCTGTGCAGAACTGTTCAAGGGTTCCTTTTGTACTACGAATGTAGCCTGGCTGTCCTGAGGAAGATGCATGCATATAGTATTTGAAAACTGTTTTGGTCGTTTAGGAACAAAGCAACACTTTACCTCAAAAAGTAGTACCAACTTTTTCAAAGAGAGGATGTTCTCCGATGTAAAATGTAATTATTTCATATACGCTAAGAATCACTCTAGGACCTAACGGATAAGGTGCACCATTTGTTGATGCATTGGGCCTTGTATATTAGGTAATAATCAGTCTAATATCTATCTTGTCTATTGGTACGTTCTCTTTTCTGGATACCTAATGACTTCTATTGATGAATATCGGGCTAAGGGAATACCTTGTTTAACAAATAGTGCCATTAAAGGATGCCATTTTATCTTGCCTAGGTAGAAGGCAATGTGTCTTGATATGTTCTCTTGCCATGGAAGTGATAATACTGTTACTAATCATGTGTAAATACTTTTCAGTATAAGCTTCAGTGGTACAATCTAACCAGAATGAATGTTTATCTTCTCAAAAACACTCCTGCAATATTGTTCTATTGGATCATCATGCTGCTAATGTAACTAGGGAAACCGTTCTTTAATGGTGCTACAACCTTCCTGTCACTTACAGATGTATTTTTACCATAGAAAAAGGACTATTTTATTATAGCAATAGTTGTATGATATATTTTTATACTGTGATCTAGTTTACCCTTTTATTGAACTTTGTACAACACCACAGCGTATTAATATGCACTTGCAGAATAAAAAAAAGAGCAAAAAGTAAAAAAAAAAAATGGTGAACATGCCGATTTGTATGTTTGTTTTTTTTTTCCCTCAAACACACCCAGCTTTTTATTCATTTTAAGTAAATATACAATAAATGAAATGGGCATAATATATAGTGTAGAGTGAAGATCACACTGTATATTAGGAATTGCCATTTACATTTCTGTATTACTTTTAAAAACTTTTTGGAACAGATATATCTCTCTCCTGACTTTTTGGTGAAATGTATATTTTCTATCCATGGGGAAAAAGCATGTTTGAATTTACAAGTGCTAAAAAAAAAATTAGTTTATACAATAAAAGGTTTTGAAAGTCAAAGTGGAAGAAATTGCATTCCAGACTAAAATTTTATTGTATCTTGCATTAAAAAAAAGTTATAAAGAGATATGGGAATTTGTGTTGCTTATCATGTAAATGTACTTACAATGTATTCACAAACTACTGTTGTATTTGTATAAATATAGACAAAGATTGCATATATATATTTTTGTGTATAAGCTCTGTAAAATAGCAATAACATTACGAAGCTGCAGCAGGTTGTCATGTTGAGCATTTACATCCAAAGAGACAGACTATTTATTGTCCAGATTCTCTGATACTTAAAGATACCTTGCTGCTATTTTAAACAATAGAGCTGCAGCTTCTTGAGGCCTACAGTGTTTGCTGTACAAAATATGTGAACTCCACAAAATCAATAAAATTGCAGAATGGTTTAGATAACATATATACACGTGCCTGACTTTTTTTTTTTAATGTGTCCTTTCTTGTGTGTGGTGGGTGTTTTATGGTTGTGGTCCTAAGGCTTTGTTCACACTAGCATCATAGCTTCAGTTTATAAGGGTATGTTCACACGTAGCGTAAACACTGCAGGCTTTCCACAATGGATTTCATTGCCGAAAAACCTTTCATAATTCATCTGCAGTGCAGTTTTTTTTTAAATCTGCAGCGTCTCAATTTATGCTTCGTAATCACTGCTTTTCTGTTGCAGGGTTTCCTCATAGAATTCAACGAGGAGGTAAAGCCTGCAACAAATCGTCATAGCAACACTTTCTTCTATTCTTCGTCCAGTCTGGCCTCCTGGTACGACGTTTCATCCCATGCGGCTTCTGTAGCCAATGACAGGCTGCAGCGGTCACATGGGCTACAGCATCATCCCAGGAGGCTGGCCTAGATGAGAACAGAAGAAAGCGTTGTTATGACAAGTGGTAAGTATAGAAACTTTTTTTATTTTTTCTTCAGCCACTGTTTTCCACAGCGGAGATTCTGCCCGAAAAACTGCATCACAATTTGGTGCGGTTTTTCGAGTGGAATTCCCTGCAGGTTTCAGGGCAAATACGCTGTGTATTTTTTACGCAGCGAATCCGCCCTGTGTGAACATGGTCCAATAAAAATCTGTGAAGGAACCATTGTCCTAATCCAAACGTATCAGAACATCATACTAAAGTTGCCATGTTTCTCTAATCCTGGACAAACCCATTGAAGGTTTAGCCCAAAAAAAAAATTGTAGTTGCGCTAGGACGCATATTTTTACACCTTTAACATAAACAAAACTGAGTGACGAGTTTTAGAAAAACGAATTTAGAGACTATTTTTATTTGTTGTTGTAGGACAGTTGGTCCCGAGCAATTATGCTGTCTCGAATTACTTAGATTTTTAACTCCAGTCTGAATCTTAGGCTGGGTTCACACTGAGTTTTCTGCAGGAGGAAAATCCTCCTCAAAATTCCGTTTGGAACTTTGAGGCAGATTTTCCTCTGGCTGCACGCCGATTTTCGCTGCGGTTTTCGCCCGCGGCCATTTAGCGCCGCGGGCATGAAAAGCCGCGAAATACGCTTTCTCTGCCTCCCATTGATGTCAGAGGCGTAAACGCCCGAAGATAGGGCATGTCCCTTTTTTCCTGCAAGCTGGTTTTTCCGCTCAAGGAAAAAAAACGCCTCTGCCTCCCATTGAAATTAATGTGAGGCATTTTGGGCCGTTTTTTGGCGCATTTTCCGACGTGGTTTCCGCGTCAAACTCAATGTGAGCTCCCCCTTAGGCAGAAAATGAAGCTTTTCTGCCATCAATCATGCATTTCTTCATCTTCTACTGCCATAGTAATCAGATTTTTGTGAAAATGATGGCAATACTACTATAATATCTATAGGGCTCCCAGTATTAAAAATAACTGGTTTTATTGTAAACTACATTTCATAAATCTTAAAGAAAAACATCTGCTTAATTTGTTACTATTCAATCTACATTCGAATGTCTTCACTAGTGTATGAAGTTTTAATAAAAATGTCCATATAACTATACAAGGTGCTAATTGTGTGACACTGGCAGTTGGTTCTCCTTAGGATGAATTAACCTCCCTTTTTATTTTTACTCTACACCAGTGATCCCTATTTACCATAAAGGGACTCCCTCCCCCAAAAAATAATAAAATATATACTTTTTCCCCCCCCCATGCAAACATTGAATACTAATGCACTAAATGGCTCAAGCGTCAATGCTTTGTCTATCACATAATTTTAATAAGCTAAAGATTAACATAACTTCTTGCATTTAAAGTGAAGCTTTCAAAGACACTTTGGGCATATGCTGTTGCCACGAAGAGACTGACACTCGTCCTACTCTGGTTATAACCCGCCTGCAGACACTGATATAAACCAATGTTGGCTTAGTGTCTAGGGGAGGCAGAGACGCCTGCTTTTTGCAGGTTTCTTTTATTTTAGTTTTTTTTCCTTATTTTTGCCTGTAGGTTGGGAAACTGGGATAACATGGACGCCCTGTTATTCCCCTGGGTGCATGGTGTCAATCCTACTGCATCATTGTCCCACTGCCAAAGAAGACAAGCGGGAAAAGAGCACCAAGCTCCGCTGTTGCCAGTCAGCCCAAGGGTCACTCAGCCACCAGTCTCCACTGAAGGGGTTCCCCTGCTAGTTTTACTTGGAAGCTGAAGTGAAAAAAATAGGGAGCGTGAGTAGCTGAGGTTGAGCATCACCACTGCCAAAGCTCCACTGCCGCTACCTGCCAACTGCTGTTTATTCAATGGAGCACAGATCAAATTTTTGCTCCTCTCAGTCATGGGTCAGCCTATTCTCTGTTTGTGCAGCCTCTCTGTTCCACCTGCTCCCTAACAAAAATAAATAAATCCCTGTGCTGCCATCTTTTGGTTTCAGATTTACACACCTGTTCTTCCTTTCTGCAGGCATTGGGAACTTCTCCTTTTCTGTTCCCAGTTGCTGGCTCTTCCTGCTACTTTGGCATTACCAATACTCTGCGTGTGGCCTGGTGACTGGTTACAAATTGAGCTGTTACTTCAGTAGATAGCGGCACAGACTACATACCTTCTGGTTTGTCATAGGTCTTTGTCGTGCCCTCCTTTAGGTTTTTACTATCCCAAGCAGTTTTCTGAGCCTTTGTACTCCTGCAGAAAGATGCTTTATTTCCTTATCGCGGTGAAATAACGGTCTTACAGTGCAGAACTTGGGTGGAGTTGCGCCACCGCATTAGCCCACTTTCAAAGGTGAATTGTCCTACAGTCTCAGTATTTGAGTGGAATTACCGGTCGCTTCCTCCTCTCTATTAAGGAAGCTGCTGAATTACCTCTTTACCACCGTTTCAGAACACAGACGAACCTGCCTGTGTGATGATGGCCGTGGCTATCTATTTTGCTTGCACTCATTGCAGCACCAAATTTCTGTGTGGTAAGCCTTTTTGTTCTACATGTCTGGGATCAATTCAACCTTCGACAGCTCTGCCAGTGCTGTATACGCTACATGCACAAGGGGCAAATCCCCCGCCCCCCATTTCTCCCTCCATCTACTTCGCCCGCTCCCCCTGTCCGCAGGTTCGATCCGAGATCTCCTACCCACCTATGGATGTGGGGTCGGAGGGCAAGATTTTTAAATCTGATTAAGGCTTGTAAGTAGAACAGACCTCTAAGCTGTATATCATGGTGGACAACCTTATCGCAGCTGTCTGTGATACCCTCCAAATTAGGGATGCAAAGTCCTCCAGCCAGGAGGCATTCTCCTTTTGCTGCCCTAAGCAGTCCCACAAAGTTTTTCCTACCCGCTTCAGGATGTTTTAAAGATAAACATTTTTTTCACACATCACACGCTTAGAAGTGTTTTCCTCTGGAAAAGGATACACACTACCCAAGTGTAACAAGAAAGATAATTATCCCATTGATTGACCCAGAAAATGCAAACCAAATAATGCACGGTGCCGTCCAAAATATGAATATAAAACAAAAAGATAATCATTGGACAAAACCAGCACACTCTGGGTAAAACTATTAGTACCAATATTGCAAATATTTAATTATTTTAAAACATTGGTCATTAGCATAAAAAACTACAAAATACAAATATCCATGTTGTAATAAATACAATTTTAACTATGATATCTTGAACAGTGTATATGCATGCATTCAAAAGGTCCTTATCCTTTCCAAGACATAGAAAGAACCCCGTACGTAGATATGTTAAGCTGGTTAGTAAATCATCCAGGTATAAATGAGGGTGAAAGGAATATGTAGATCTATGCCAAGATGAAAAGGCAATGAGATCCCTTTAGGAGATTGATAGCATCAAGTTCCCTTCATATGTTTGCGGGAGAGAAATGTAATTCGCTCCCCAGGCAAAACCGGCAAGCAGCAATTCAAGCCTCGTGGCTGACTATTCATCCGCCAATACCTCAAAGTTTAGAATGTAACGGAGGTCCCACAGGCGTCCTTCAAGACGGGGTTCAGTTGGGGCAAGGTCCGGACATTCCTCAGTCCACTGTGAAATCCACCATAGACTTCACGGCTTGGTCTGGATCTGTTTGCCTTTGCACATCTACGCGTTCAGGCATGGTGCAGGATTGAATTGACCTGTCCCAGCATAGAGTCCGCTCCAGAGCAGGTACACGGCGTGTGACCTTAACCACGCACGTGTCAAGAGAGAATTCAATTGGCTAACGCGTTTCATCCCTTCCCGGACTTCCTCAGAGCGGTCATAGCCCTCCAGGTTTGTACAGCTTATATAGTGTTCATTCTCCGTATATAATACCACTCCAGCCACATGTCGAGATGAGAGAGAAAACATTCCTCAGAATTATATCATGCTAAATACATATCTATGCATCCCGGATAATCCCATTAGGCTAATACTTTTGCATTAAGCAGTTTAGATCAGTATACCATTCAGTGTGTTTTACATTAAATTTTGTCCAATATATAAATTTATATCGGCTAAAATAGAAAAAATAACTTTACCAATATTATACATTCCAATTTGAGTCAAAATTACAGTCATATTATTTATCAGAATATCTCCATTTATGAAAACATTACATGGTAAATTCTTACATTCCCCAAGTCCAATACTAGGTAGAAAAATTCATATATAGTGAAGTCTCTGTTTGCCTGTGGATAGATGCTTCTCAGAGAGAAAAGGACCAATAAAGGAAAATAAAAAATAGGAAGAAAAAGTGAACAAAAAAAAGGGAAAGAAGAAAGAGAAAAAAAAAATTAAGTAAAGAAGACACATAGCCAGAATTTAGAGCTTACATGTAGATTATTTATTTACCCCCAGGTAGAGGGTCTAATATGCGGAGTTCCGTAATAACCGATTAACACAGATGGGATGGAGGCGGGCAGAGAGCAGCCCAAATAACCCATGAGGTGACAGGGAGCCAGCCAAGGACAAGCAAGTGCCGTCCCAGACCGGGTCCCCATCAACCCATGGAGGAAAGGGGATGCAAAGATCAGCCCACAAATGGACCCATAAGTAATCCAAACCCTATTACCAAAATTTCGACAAAGATATCACTTATCAATGCAGACAAAGTCCACTACCCGAGCCAAATAATAGCTATTTCTTAATTTTAATCCGGGCTGTATAACAGAAATAGAATCAGATACCAGATAGATCTTCAAGGTGGGATTTAATGCCAAATCGAGACCATATTTCATAGGTGGGGAGACTGGGAACAGAGCACAGCTGACAGTGGGAGAGAAAATTCAGGAATTGGTTTAGACACCGGTATACAGTCATCAAACCAAATGATCCTGATGTAGAGAAGAGCGGTCAATATCATAAGAATATATTATAAAGACTTCACTATATATAAATTTTTCTACCTAGTATTGGACTTGGGGAATGTAAGAATTTACAATATAATGTTTTCATAAATGGAGATATTCTGATAATCTAATAATATGACTAATTTTGACTCAAATTGGAATGTATAATATTGGTATTTTTTTTTTTTATTCTAGCCGATATAAATGTATATATTGGACAAAATTTAATGTAAAACACCTAATGGTATACTGATCTAAACTGCTTAATTCAAAAGTATTAGCCTAATGGGATTATCCGGGATGCATAGATATGTATTTAGCATGATATTATTATTCTGAGATGTTTTTCTCTCTCATCTCGACATGTGGCTGGAGTAGTATTATATACTGAGAATGAACACTATATAAGCTGTACATACCTGGAGGGCTATGACCGCTCTGAGGGATGAAACGCGTTAGCGAATTGAATTCTCGCTTGACACCTGCGTGGTTGAGGTCACAGGCCATGTACCTGCTCTGGAGCTGACTCTATGCTGGGACAGGTAAATTCAATCCTGCACCATGCCTGAACGCGTAGATGTGCAAAGGTAGGCAGATCCAGACCAAGCCGTGAAGTCTATGGTGGATGTCGCGGTGGACTGAGGAATGTCCGGAACCTGCCCTAACTGGACCCCGACTTGAAGGACGCCTGCTGGACCTCTGTTACATTCTAAACTTTGAAGTATTGGCGGACGAATACTCAGCCACGAGGCTTGAATTGCTGCTTGCCGGTTTTGCCTGGGGAGCGAAATACATTTCTCTCCCGCAAACATATGAAGGTAACTTGATGCTATCAATCTCCTAAAGGGATCTCATTGCCTTTTCATCTAGGCATATATCTACATATTCCTTTCACCCTCATTTATACCTGGATGGTTTACTAATCAGCTTAACCATATCTACGTACGGGGTCCTTTCTATGTCTTGGAAAGGATAAGGACCTTTTGGATGCATGCATATATACTGTTCAAGATTATATAGTTAAATTGTATTTATTACAACATGGATATTTGTATCTTGTAGTTTTTTTATGCTAATGACCAATGTCATATATTTTTAAATAATTAAATATTTGCGATTTTGGTACAAATAGTTTTACCCAGAGGGTGCTGGTTTTGTCCAATGATCATTGTTTTGTTTTGTCTTATACTATCCAAGTGGTTCAAGTTTCCAGCTGTGGAACCTCCAGTCTCTTGTCTGGCCAAGACCACTACTATCGCATGCCAGACACCGCTACCTTTTGCAATAATTTGGATTGCTGCATCTAATCCTTTGCCAGGGCCTCGTTTGATGCTACCGACTTTGCCCTGAAAACTATATATAACAGGGCCTCTGCCAAGTTGGCCCGCTACCTCCGTTATGGTATCCTTTCATGAGCTCCCCAGGAGATGTGTTGGAGCTCTCCTTTGTCAGCAAAAACATGTGTGAAGCCTCTCTGGATGCAGGAAGACTTGTTCATTGTGCCTCTGCTTCAAACGTAGCGGTTTGCAGCACAGCTTGTCTCAGATGTTGGTCCACTTTTCATGCAGTCTTTGACAGCTCTGCCCTTTAGTGGGTTCCCATCTGTTAAGGATCTATCTAGTTAAGATTATACCTGAGGCCATGGGTGCCAAGAGTTTTTTTTTTACTTGCCTCAAACTAGTTACTGCCACTCCGGACCTCCTGAAAAATGGGATCTTTATTTGCGGTCTTTTCGCTAGTTTGCCAGACCTAGTTCTTCTTGACTGCCTTCCCAGCAGGACAGACAGAATAAGCCCTCCTTTAGGCCTCATCCTTCCTCCTTCTGAACAAGGGGCTGATAGGACAACTCAGCTTGAAGTTTGATCCCCACTTGAGTCTGTGTGGGTGGGGCAGACTCAATCTCTTCCAGGGCATCTGTCATCTCCAATGCCTGGGTGCGTGAGGTAGTCGCCTCAGACTACAAAAATAGTTTTCCACCCTGCCTCCTGACCTTTTTTTTCCAGTCCCATCCTCCCTGACTCCCATCTAAGGTTTCCGCCTTTTCAGGTGCTGCATACAATTCTACTGCAATCTTGGTCATGCCGAAGAAGGATGGAACCCTTCCTAAGGTTACCAATTGCCTCCATTAAACAATGAGAATTCCTCACTGCAGTGAACGTAAGCCCTGTTCCAGAGGGGTTTCAATCATTCGCTATTTGGATGACATCCCGATAAAGGTGCTGTACAGATCAGGCGTCCAGTCTTCAAATAATTCTGGACACATTTGTCTCATTTTGGTTGGGTAATCTAACCTCAAGTCCCCCACCCCACCCTTTTTTGCCTTCCCAAAGGATAAATTTCCTTTGCATGTTTTTACGTACTTTTACGGTCACAGCGTCGGGGATTCCAATCCAGGAGAAGCCCAAGATGTCGTTGTCCATTTATGGACAGTGACGTCAAGGGCTTCTCCTAGAGTGGAATCCCCGGTCACAGAATCGACCAAGCTGTGGACGGGGATTCCGATTCAGGAGTTGCCCCTGAGGTCGCTGTCCATCTATGTACAGAGACATCAAGCGCTTCGTCCAGGGCACAGGGGGTTTCCACTCCTTCAGGGAGCTACAGTGGCGCTAGTAGATAGCAGAGCAGGAAGATACCTCCCTGCTCTGCTATAGTGGCGCCACTGGCCCTGGGGGGGGACCGTCATGCCCGGTATCCGCTAGCAGCCGCTATGGATGCTACACCAGCAGCGACGCCTCTGAGTGAAGAAGCGCCCGGGCGGAAAGTCGGCTGCTGAGTCGCCGGGCCCGGGTGCTTCTGAAACTAGCAGGGGATGGGAGCCAGCGCAGCGCACCCTTACACCTGCTGGAGTGATGCGCCCAGTGCAATGCCACAGGTTGCACACCCCTAAGGCCGTTCCTGTGTATTAGATGTATTTACAGAGGTCCCGCAAATTACAATATTAATTTATTCCGGGGCGAAGATTGTAAGCTGAAAATATTGTAACTTGAGGCCATAACTCTATGGAAAACTAGGAATTGGTTCCAAAGCCCCCAAAATGTCAACCACAGATAAGACAAAAAAAGATTATTAAGCAGATAACTAAAACAGATAAAGCAAGTTCTGACATATAAAAGTCAGAAATACCGCAGCTGCTGGAGGCTGTAAATCACTTTCTACGAAGAGGACAGGAGCTTCTTCAGGAGCCTGTACAGTACACAGTGTACCAGAAATATAACATGGAGCTGTCCTCATCTGGTGTCCAAAGAAGAAACCGATCCTGGCGCTGGTATAGGACATGTAGTACTGTACTATTATACTTAGATTAGATATAGGTCCCAGCTTGCTGACATTTCGGCTCCAGCGCTGGACCCAGGAAAGGTAAGAATAATAATTGTTTTGCTTCTTTATGTGTTACTAATTATTTTTGTGTGTTTGTGGTTTTTTTTTACAAGTTCGGTTGTTGGACTACTTTAGATTCCAGGACTACTACAATGACAGCGTTTTTTTATTCTCAATAAAATGGTTAATGGGGGTTGTGTTTTTTTTATTTCAATAAAATATTTTTTCTATGTGCTTGTATTTTTTTAAACTTTATTACCGCTTTAGTAATGGCCGCTGGCTGATTGCCAACCTCCATTACTAAGGCAGGGCTTAATGTTAGCAGGTGCAGAGGCTAACACTAACCCCCATTATTACTCTGGTACCCACCGCCACCATTTGTACTGGGAAGAGCCGGGTACGAACCAGTACCCGACCATCTGTAGTGATGGTCAGGCACCTGAGCGGACGCAGGCTGGTAGTATTAGGCTGGGGAAGGCCAAAAGCAGTGGCCCTTCCCACCCTGGTAATGCTGCCTGCTGCTGCTGCTGCTGTGTTTGTATCTGGCTGGTTATGAAAATTGGGGGGACCCCACATCGTTCTTTCCAATTATTTTTTAAAAATGACGTGGGGTCCCCTCCATTTTCCATAACCAGACAGATACAATAAAGCAGCAGCAGGTTAGCATTACCAAGGTGGTAAGGGCTGCTGTTTCTGGCCTTTCCCAGCCTGTTAATACCAGCCTGCGGAAACCGCCCCATTGACTGACCATCACTACAGATGGTCATGTACTGGATCGTACCTGGCTCTTCCCAGCACCCCTGGTGGTGGGTACCGAGGTAATAAAGAGGGTTAGTGTTAGCCTCTGCAGCGGCTAACACTAAGCCCCATCTTCGCAATGGACGCTGTCAATCAGCTGGCGGCCATTACTAAGGCGGTAGTAATATAGTTTAAAAAAAAACACATAGAAAAAATATTTTATTGAAATAAAAAAAAAAACACACAATCCTCATTAACCATTTTATTGATAATAAAAAAAGCCGTAATCGAAGTAGTCCTGGAATCCAACGTAGTCCAACGACCGGAACCTGTAAGAAAACACACAAAAAAGGATTAGTAACACATGTTAGGCTTAGATACCGGGCCCATGTGTGATACTGTCTGTAGGACCCTGTATCTAAGCCTACCACAAGGTAGGCTTAGATACAAGGGTCCAGCAGACAGTAATCTTATACAGTAATTCAGGGCCCATCAGACAGGATCACACATGGGCCATGTATCTAAGCCTACCATGTGATTGGCTTAGATACAGGGCCCAGCAGACAGCATCACACAATCTGTGATCCTGTCTCATGGGCCCTCTAAGCCTGCTACATCGTAGGCTCAGGCTGGGTTCACACGACCTATTTTCAGGCATAAACAAGGCTCCAATACGTCGGGAAACATCTGCCCATTCATTTCAATGGGTTTGCCGATGTACTGTGCCGACAACCTGTAATTGTACTCGTCGCTGTCAAAAGACGGCGTGTAAAATGACAGCCTCGTCAAAGAAGTGCAGGACACTTCTTGGGACGTAATTGGAGCCGGTTTTCATTGATTCCAATGAAGAACAGCTCCATATTACGTCTGAAATGCAGGAGCTGTCTTCTCCTGAAAACAGCTCTGTAATTTCAGCCATAATTGACGTTATCGTGTGCACATACCCTTAAAGGGGTTTTCTAGTCCCTAAACATTGATGGCCTATCCTCGTACGAGAGCTGCTTCCCCTTCATTTCCCTTCAGCAGACAGGGATATTAATCTTACCCTCCTCTTCAGCCGCGGTTGAAGTTCTGTCCTGACTCTATTCAGGATCACGATGTTGTGCGCGGCGCATAGCGTTATGACGTCATGCGCTGCGCACAGCGCTGTGACGTCAGGACCTCTGCTGCACACCGGAACGAGGAAGGTATGTATTGTCAGTTACTATAGTAACGGGCCCGCGGCCCGAGTTACTATAGTAACTTTTTATTGATGGGGGGCCGCGAGCCCCCCCCGGCCGCAATTGCGACCGCTGCGACCCCTATAGCTACGCCACTGGAGAGGCGCCACTAGACAGCTAATCAGGGTGTTCTGTTTGTTTATATCATCTTCTGATGATGATTACACATAATAAAATAGGAAAAAGAGAAAAGTTTTTTTTATTCACCCATCAGTGAGAAAGGATAGCAGCGTTTCAGCTGCTCCATGCAGCCTTTGTCAAGCAATAACAAGTAACACTTCAGTGCATTTATACAACCCACATTGGGAAGAGTCGACATCAACTCAGGAGGGGTGGGGAGAGGGAGAGACTTCTTCAGAGAAGAGAGGTAGAATGGATCAGTAAACTCAACACGTTACAACCAAACGGACTCCACTTTGAGTACAATTTGAAGGCGTTTCAATAGAATGTATATTCTGAGGGATAGGGGATGTGGTCGTTTTTCCCTAGGTGACCACTCAGGGGCATTATTCTATATGATCCCCTCAAGTAGTAAGAAGCATAATACTTTTAATGTTTTATTAGGGGTCTGTATTCATTTGATTTTCTCATCTTTATTATTATTCTTTATTTATATGATATTTCTACAATACCATGCATCCTTTTTTTGATTATTTAATTATACTTTCTTTAACCCCTTCCCGCTCCTGGACGTACTATTAAGTCATGGTAGCTGTATCGTTCGCGCTCCATGACCTAATAGTACGTCACAGGAGTAACGGCAATTTCGGCCGTCTTCCAGACACATGCAGGAGCTATGACAGCTGCTGTCTCGTACAGCAGTTGCCACAGCGCCTACAACGGGGACTGATCACGGTGTCCCCACTGATTAACCCCTTAAAAGCCGCGTTCAATAGCGATCGTGGCTTTTTAGGGTTTAAATCACCATCGACGGCCTGCTGCACGTTATTTCTCAAAACTGCAGAATCTGGGCAATAAATATTCAGTTGCTTTTTCATGGTAAAACCTTCTGTTTTACAGAAAAAAATGGAATAAAAAGGATTTTCGGACAAAAAAAAAGAAATATGTCAATTTCACCTTTACTTTGCTCTAAATTCCTGTGAAACACTCAAAGGGTTAATAAACGTTCTAAATGCTGAAGATGTATAAGCTGTGCGAGAGTGCATCAGGGTATACCTACAAATTTAGGATATATGAAGGAAAAGACACCAGTGCTCAGCCCCCAGAATGCCCCCCCTTACTTGGAGTTAATGCAAAAATTGTGTGGGATTTGGTGCACCCACTGCTGGACCAGGGTTGCCACCTCTACCTGGATAATTTTTATACCAGCGTCCCACTCTTCAAGTGCCTTGCTTCCAGAAGTCCTGCGGCATGCGGCACTGCTAGAAGAAATCTGAGAGGCCTCCCTAAGTCTCTGCTTGGGCAAACACTCAGAAGGGGTACGAGCAGGGCACATTCTAGCAGCAACATATTGTGTGTCAAGTACAAGGACAAGAGAGATGCCACACCAGTACCCATGTACCAGTACAGAGACTCCCAAACCAGACTGCATCCTGGAGTACAATAGGTACATGGAAGGGGTGGACTTGTCGGATCAAGTCCTGAAGCCCTACAGTGCCATGCGATGTGGTATAAGAAGCTGGCCGTGCACATCATACAGATGGCATTATACAATGTGTACGTGCTATGTCGATGTACAGGCCAGAGGGGAACTTTCCTGGAATTTCAAGAGGTGGTTATCAGGAACCTAATCTTTAGGGACCAAGAAGGGGGGCACCCAGTACTTCTGGAAGCGAGGCCACACGCATCGTACCAGGGCAACACTTTCCAGGAGAAGTTCCCCAAACTGGCAAGAAGGGAAAACATCAAAAGAGGTGCAAAGTCTGCTATAAGAGGGGGATAAGGAAGGACACAATATATCAATGTCACACGTGTCCAGAAAAACCAGAACTCTGTATGAAAGAGTGTTTTAAAATTTATCATAGATCCCTTAGATTTTTAATCTACCCTGACGCACTCCGCACAGCTTATCCTCCTCATCTTTCCCTTCTGAGCCCTGCTGTGTGCCCAGGCAGCTGATAACAGCCACTTGTAGGGTATTGCCGTACCCAGGAGAACCCACATTACAGTTTATGGGGTGTATATCTCCGGTGGCGCATGCTGGGCACAATATATTGGACACTGAAATGGCATATATGTATAGAAAATTGCAAATCTCACTCTGCACCATCTGCTGCGCATTACCTTTTACACAATACCTGTGGGATCAAAATGCTCACTACACCTCTAGATGAATGCCTTAATGGGTGTAGTTTTTAAAATTGGGTCACTTCTTGGGGGTTTCAGCTGTACTGGTACCTCAGGGGCTTCTGCATACACGACTTAGCACCAGAAAAGCTCCAGTAGGCCAAATGGTGGTCCTTCCCTTCTAAGCTCTGCCGTGTGCCCAGGCAGCAGATAACAGCCACATGTAGGGTATTGCCGTACCCAGGAGAACCCACATTACAATATATAGGGTGTATATCTCCGGTGGCGCATGCTGGGCACAATATATTGGACACTGAAATGGCATACATATATAGAAATTGCCAATTTCACACTGCACCATCTGCTGCGCATTACCTTTTAGACACTACCTGTGGGATCAAAATGCTCACTACACCTCTAGATGAATGCCTTAAGGGGTGTAGTTTCCAAAATGGGGTCACTTCTGGTGGGTTTCCATTGCTTTGATACCTCTGGAGCTCTGCAAATGCGACATGGAACCCAAGAACCAATCCAGCAAAATCTGAACTCCAAAGAACACATAGCGCTCCTTTCCAAACTGCAGTTTACCAGCACAAATGAGGTATTTGCCGCACTCAGGACAAATTGGGCAACAAAATGGGGTGTTTTATTTCTTGTGAAAATAAGACATTTTGATAAAAAATTTCATTTTTTAAATTTCACAGCCCAATTCAAGTAGGTGCTGTGAAAAAACTGTGTGGTCAAAATGGTAACAACAACCATACATGAATTCCTTAAGGCGTGTAGTTTCCAAAATGGGGTTACTTTTGGGGTATTCCTACTGTTTTGGCACCTCAAGACCTCTTCAAACTTGGCATGCTGCCTAAAATATATTCTAATAAAAAAGAGGCCCCAAAATGCACTAGGTGCTTCTTTGCTTCTGGGGCTTGTGTTTTAGTCCACGAGCACACTAGAGCCACATGTGGGACATTTCTAAAAACTGCAGAATCTGGACAATACATATATAGTAGTGTTTCTCTGGTAAAACCGTCTGTGTTAGGCTGGGTTCACACGAGCACATTAACGTCCGTAATGACGGACGTATTTCGGCCGGAAGTCCCGGACCGAACTCAGTGCAGGGAGCCGGGCTCCTAGCATCGTAGTTATGTAGAGTCCCTGCCTCTCTACAGGACAACTGTCCCGTACTGTAATCATGTTTTCAGTACGGGACAGTAGTTCCACGGAGAGGCAGGGACTCCTAGCGTCGTACATAACTACGATGCTAGGAGCCCGGCTCGCTGCACTGAGTTCGGTCCGGGACTTCCGGCCGAAATACGTCCATCCATTACGGACGTTAATGTGCTCGTGTGAACCCAGCCTTACAGAAAAAAAATGGAATAAAATTGAAATTCAGCAAGAAAAATTAAATTTGCAAATTTCACCTCCACTTTGTTTTAATTCCTGTGAAATGCCTAAAGGGTTAAAAAAAACTTTCTAAATGCTGTTTTAAATACTTTGAGGGGTCTAGTTTTTAAAATGGGGTGTTTTATGGGGGTTTCTAATACATAGGCCCCTCAAAGCCACTTCAGAACTGAACAGGTACCTTTTGAAATTTTCGTAAAAATGAGAAATTGCTGTTTATGTTCTAAGCCTTGTAACGTCCAAAAAAAATAAAAGAATGTTCAAAAAATTATGCCAGTCTAAAGTAGACATATGGGAAATGTGAACTAGTAACTATTTTGGGTGGTATAACCATCTGTTTTACAAGCAGATGCATTTAAATTCAGAAAAATGCTATTTTTTCAACATTTTCTCTACATTTTGCAGTTTATCACAAATAAACACTGAGTATATCGAACAAATTTTACCACTAACATAAAGCCCAATGTGTCACGAGAAAACAATCTCAGAATCGCTTGGATAAGTTTAAGCATTCCGAAGTTATTACCACATAAATTGAAATATGTCAGATT
Organism: Rhinoderma darwinii; assembly: GCF_050947455.1. NCBI lineage: Eukaryota > Metazoa > Chordata > Amphibia > Anura > Rhinodermatidae > Rhinoderma > Rhinoderma darwinii. The sequence continues at coordinate 84,263,366 of NC_134691.1, forward strand.
TCAAAAATGGGCTCTGAGCCTTGAGGCCAAAACAAGGCTGCGTCCTTAAGGGGTTAATTATACTTTTTCTAATTTTTTTCTTTTATAGGTTTGCTTACAGTCTTTTAATTGGACCACCCCACTGAATGCTGACCCAGGCTGAGGGATACATTTGCGCTAGGTTCTTTATGTGTATATATGTCTGTTTTTTTTATTTTACTCCTTCTAATATCTGGATCGATGGAGCCCTGTATAGTGTAGCATCTTGTGGCGCGATTTTTCGCTGCCAGATTTTGCTGATACATTAGACTCTGCTCTGTGTGAGCATTTTTGAGTTGGGCCAATGTATTCTTATAAATAGTAAGACTCAGACATACCTTTGTCTCTTCGGTCTTTGTGTCCTTTGCGATGCTTCTGTGCGCATGCGCTGTCCATTGTGACCATGGTTACCAGTTGTCTTGTTAGATGCTGAGACTCATGGGCTTGACAGCCGATCATGTGATATGTATGTCACGTGATTTTTTTGAGCATGCACAGCTGTACTCTATGGACACCGGAACTAGAACAGTGTGACGCACTGAACCTACCAGCGTTGTATCCCCTTGCTTCTGGGTGAGTGACAGTGATTAGACATATTCATGTACTGTTTTCCTATACACCTGCGAACCTACAGCTGTTCTACATAAGTTTGTAATTACGGTTTGGAGAATTGAGATGGTATTTTTATGGATGTTTCATTGTGCGACTTACATTTTCATATGTATTCTCACATGCACATATTGTTACACTATCTTGACACGATGTACCGGTATGATCATTTCATTATGCTTTTATAAAGTTTGAATCTTTTTACTATATGCTAATGTTTTACGTTGACGACTCCCAAAGTGGGTTGTATAAATGCACTGAAGTGTTAGTTGTATTATTGCTTGACAACGGCTGCATGGAGCAGCTGAAACGTTGCTATCCTTTCTCACTGATGGGTGAATAATAAACCTTTTCTATTTTGATACGAGCTCTGGAGTGCTGCCTCGTTTTCCTGCACCGCATTCCAAATTATTATGCAAATGTTATTTTTCGCTGATTTTCCTAAATAGTCGATGCAAATGATAGTCAGTGTAATCTTCAAGCCATCAACCATTGGAGTATAATGCAAATTTTATTGAACAAATCTCCTAATGATAACAGATTTTTTTTTAGAAGTAAAAAACTCAAAATGCACTGTTTCAAATTATTATGCACAACAGAGATCAAAACATTTTAAAGGTTGTAAAGAGAAATAAAATTATAATTTGTTGAATTTGCAGCATCAGGAGGTCATATTTACAGAAATCAAAATCTCTTTCAATCAAAAAAAACTTAACAGGCCAAGTTTCATGTTAACATAGGACCCCTTCTTTCATATCACCCTCACAATTCTTGCATCCATTGAATTTGTGAGTATTTGGACAGTTTCTGCTTGAATATCTTTGCATGATGTCAGAATAGCCTCCCAGAGCTTCTGTTTTGATGTGAACTGCCTCCCATCCTCATAGATATTTTGCTTGAGGATGCTCCAAAGGTTCTCAATAGGGTTGAGGTCAGGGGAACATGGGGGCCACACAATGAGTTTCTCTCCTTTTATGCCCATAGCAGCCAATGACACAGAGGTATTCTTTGCAGCATGAGATGGTGCATTGTCATGCATGAACATAATTTTGCTACGGAAGGCACAGTTCTTCTTTTTGTACCACGGAAGAAAGTGGTCAGTAATAAAAAATACGTACTTTGCAGAGGTCATTTTCACACCGTCAGGGACCCTAAAGGGGCCTATCAGCTCTCTCCCCATGATTCCAGCCCAAAACATGACTCTGCCACCTCCTTGCTGACGTCGCAGCCTTGTTGGGACATGGTGGCTATTCACCAACCATCCACTACTCCATCCATCTGGACCATCCAGGGTTGTCTGCTCATCAGTAAAATTAGTCTTTATGTATTTCTGAGCCCACTGCAACCGTTTCTGCTTGTGAGCATTGTTTAGGGATGGCCGAATAATAGCTTTATGCACACTTGCAAACCTCTGGAGGATCCTACACCTTGAGGTTCGCGGGACTCCAGAGGCACCAGCGGCTTCAAATACCTGTTTGCTGCTTTGCAATGGCATTTTAGCAGCTGCTCTCTTAATCCTATTAATTTGTCTGGCAGAAACCTTCCTCATTATGCCTTTATCTGAACGAACCCGTCTCTGCTCTGAATCAGCCACAAATCTTTTCACAGTACGATGATCACGCTTACATTTTCTCGAAATATCCAACTATTTCACACTTTTCGTCAGTAGAGAGATCCTTTTTCTTTCCCATATTGCTTGAAACCTGTGGCCTGCTTAATAATGTGGAACGTCCTTCTTAAGTAGTTTTCCTTTGATTGGGCACACCCGGCAAACTAATTATCACAGGTGTCTGAGATTGATTACAATGATCCAAAGAGCCCTAAGACACAATACCATCCATGAGTTTAATTGAAAAACTAATAATTAAATGTTTATGACACTTAAATCCAATGTGCATAATAATTTGGAACACGGTGTATTTGGTTTACATTTGGGGATTTACAAATCGGATCCCTGGAGGCTTGCACCCTGATACCCTTGAGGTTTATGTTCTGCTGTGCTGCCCATACTCTCTTTTGATTACACGCAATAGTTGGTAGCAGACATTTTATTGTATAGAGATGTTAGCTGCCATTACACATGAGATCCTTTGTAGATTTATTGTAATAATAAGCTTGCCGATCTTGATTCCTCTTCAGTTTGGCTTTAGCAGTTGACATGCAGTTTGTAACAGAATCCTTGTGCGTCTACTCATGAGCCTCTGTGCCAGACTGCTGTCTAGGCCTTGTGTGGGTGTTTCTGTAATCCAGTAAAGACAGGTATATATATCTGTACCTGCCTGTTTTGCTTTGCGCATGAGTCTTTTCGCTGTTTTCACGGCTGACTCTGCTTTGCCATTACTTTGAGGATATCCTGGATATGATGTCTTGTGCTCAAATTCCCACATCTCACTGAATTTTTTGAAGTCTTCACATGTAAATTGGGCAGCATTGTCCGAGTACACAATATCAGGGATGCCATACCTAGCAAAATGTTCCTTGAGTTTTTTAATCACTTTTTGTTTGTTTTTTGTTGATAGCAGACATTTTATTGTATAGTGATGTTAGCTGCCATTACACATGAGGCTGCCTGGTGAACCAACAAGTCACAAGGTCCCAGTTGGACCCACGTATATAAGGCTTCGCTCACATCTGCGTTGGGGTCGCATTCTGACGTTCCGTCGGACTTTGCGTCAGAACGGGACCCTGAACGGTTTCCGTTTGTGTCTGTTCAGGGTCCCGTTCTGACGGAAAACTCAGACGGAACGCCAGAACGGGACCCCAATGCAGATGTGAACGAAGCCTAAGTAGTTGGACCTCTAGAGGCCATACACCGCATATAACCTATTGCTACACAGGGCGTGCACTGCATTACAACAGGTGTTTTACCAGTAAAATGTGCATGCTGATTGGCTAGAAGATCAAGCCAATCACACGTGCCCGGGATCCAGACCTTTTGTGGCATTGTATGTTGAATGTGATTTCAATCTATAATGGCCCAGGAAATATCATTGTATGTTGAAAATATTGTAACCTGAGGCCATTGTAACTTGAGGGACCACTGTATTTGTATTTTTATGAATATGTACAGTACTTAGTATCAATATACTGTATATAAAATAGCTAAATATTGTATGTATAGTATCTGTATTCTGTATGTATAGTATCTGCAGAGGGGTAGCTAGGTTCTACAGCACCCGGGGCAAAGATTCAGTTTGGCGCCCCCCCCCCCCCCAACCTCTTTCCCGACAGCTCCTTCCCCCTCGCCATGTTTGTTTTCTCTACCAATCAATGACGTGTCATTTCTTTTCCACATTTTTTTGGTGTAACTCGAGCATAAAAACATTTGTACATTTTACAAGCAATATAGTTCTATACACAACACCAGAAGAAAGCTCATTACATATATGCTGCACCAGAACAAAGCTCATTACACATATACAGCACCAAAACCAAGCTCAGTACATATATACAACACCAGAACCAAGCTCATTACATATATACAGTGCCAGAACAAAGCTCATTATATATATATATATATATATATATATATATATATACAGTGAAGGAAATAAGTATTTGATCCCTTGCTGATTTTGTAAGTTTGCCCACTGTCAAAGAAATGAACAGTCTAGAATTTTTAGGCTAGGTTAATTTTACCAGTGAGAGATAAATTATATAAAAAAAAAAAAAGAAAATCACATTGTCAAAATTATATATATTTATTTGCATTGTGCACAGAGAAATAAGTATTTGATCCCTTTGGCAAACAAGACTTAATACTTGGTGGCAAAACCCTTGTTGGCAAGCACAGCAGTCAGACGTGTTTTGTAGTTAATGATGAGGTTTGCACACATGTTAGATGGAATTTTGGCCCACTCCTCTTTGCAGATCATCTGTAAATCATTAAGATTTCGAGGCTGTCGCTTGGCAACTCGGATCTTCAGCTCCCTCCATAAATTTTCGATGGGATTAAGGTCTGGAGACTGGCTAGGCCACTCCATGACCTTAATGTGCTTCTTTTTGAGCCACTCCTTTGTTGCCTTGGCTGTATGTTTCGGGTCATTGTCGTGCTGGAAGACCCAGCCACGAGCCGTTTTTAATGTCATGGTGGAGGGAAGGAGGTTGTCACTCAGGATTTGACGGTACATGGCTCCATCCATTCTCCCATTGATGCGGTGAAGTAGTCCTGTGCCCTTAGCAGAGAAACACCCCCAAAACATAATGTTTCCACCTCCATGCTTGACAGTGGGGACGGTGTTCTTTGGGTCATAGGCAGCATTTCTCTTCCTCCAAACACGGCGAGTTGAGTTAATGCCAAAGAGCTCAATTTTAGTCTCATCTGACCACAGCACCTTCTCCCAATCACTCTCAGAATCATCCAGATGTTCATTTGCAAACTTCAGACGGGCCTGTACATGTGCCTTCTTGAGCAGGGGGACCTTGTGGGCACTGCAGGATTTTAATCCATTACGGCGTAATGTGTTACCAATGGTTTTCTTGGTGACTGTGGTCTCAGCTGCCTTGAGATCATTAACAAGTTCCCCCCGTGTAGTTTTCGGCTGAGCTCTCACCTTCCTCAGGATCAAGGATACCCCACGAGGTGAGATTTTGCATGGAGCCCCAGATCGATGTCGATTGACAGTCATTTTGTGTGTCTTCCATTTTCTTACTATTGCACCAACAGTTGTCTCCTTCTCACCCAGCGTCTTACTTATGGTTTTGTAGCCCATTCCAGCCTTGTGCAGGTCTATGATCTTGTCCCTGACATCCTTAGAAAGCTCTTTGGTCTTGCCCATGTTGTAGAGGTTAGAGTCAGACTGATTAATTGAGTCTGTGGACAGGAGTCTTTTATACAGGTGACCATGTAAGACAGCTGTCTTTAATGCAGGCGCCGAGTTGATTTGGAGCGTGTAACTGGTCTGGAGGAGCCTCAACTCTTAATGGTTGGTAGGGGATCAAATACTTATTTCTCTGTGCACAATGCAAATAAATATATATAATTTTCACAATGTGATTTTCTTTATTTTTTTTTATATAATCTATCTCTCACTGGTAAAATTAACCTAGCCTAAAAATTCTAGACTGTTCATGACTTTGACAGTGGGCAAACTTACAAAATCAGCAAGGGATCAAATACTTATTTCCTCCACTGTATATACACACATATACATATAGCAAATACATTTCAGTACAGGGATCATTTGCAAGGTCAGGTTAGCAGCTTCCAGTATGACCTGAATAATGGTAATCATATACTGGGAGTCGCTTATACCCCAAAAAATAGTACCCTCAACCATCTGTAAAGATCATACAGTAATAATTAGGCTTCGTTCTCACCTGTGTTGTGGTTCCGTCAGACCTTTCCGTCAGGGGAACCCACGAACGGTAACCAACCGGAAACCATAGATTTCCGTTACCATTTCAATGGTAACGCTTCCGTTGCTAATGGTTTCTGTTTGACTCTGTTTCACAAGGTTTCTGTTTTATTGGCGGTATCAATAGAGTAGTCGACTGTATCCACCTGTAATCTATCACATCTAACTCAGATGCGATGTATTACAGGTGGATCCATCGTGTCAGAGACACACAGGACCCGCTGACACTGAACCCATCAGTCCCACAGATCTGGCAAGTTCAGGATTCAGTGTAAGATACAGCTGCTCTGTATACAGGCTACAGAGCAGCTGTATCTCAAACAGTAAAGATTTTTTAATAAAAACGAATTATAAAGTTGCACAAAACACACTGACTGACATTTAAAAAAAAAAATTCCTTTCAAAGGTGTACATAACCTTTTAATGCAAACAATCAGATCGTAACAACCATTGTCCAGTAAAACATGCAGCACAAGCAGTTTTACCAAAAGTCGGTGCAGTTTTTAAATGATTGTTAATGTCTGCATAAAACTCCATGAACATTAACAATCATTTGAAAACTGCGCTGACTCGAGGCAATGCAGTATGTTGACGTGGTTTGCAGCTGTATCATTGTAAGACAGCAGCTACTATATGTATATACTGTACGGGTATGTTCACACAGGGCAGATACGCTGTGTAAAAGCACTGCCCTGTGGTGCAGTTTTTCAGACAGGAATGGCCGCTGCGGAAAGCTGAGCAGAAAAAAAAAATGGATACTTACCATGACGACTCTTCCCTCCTACATCCTGCAGCCCTGGGATGATGTTTCATCCCATGTGACCGCTGCAGCCTGCGATTCACTGCAGCGGTCACATGGGATGAAACGTCGTCCCAGGAGGCTGGCCCGGAAAAAGAAACAGAATTCTAGGTAAGTATAAGGGTATGTTCACACGAGGTCATTACGTCCGTAATTGACGGACGTATTTCGGCCGCAAATCCCGGACTGAACACAGTGCAGGGAGCCGGGCTCCTAGCATCATAGTTATGTACGACGCTAGGAGTCCCTGCCTCGCTGCAGGACAACCGTCTCGTACTGAAAACATAATTACAGTACGGGACAGTTGTCCGGCAGCGAGGCAGGGACTCCTAGCGTCGTACATAACTATGATGCTAGGAGCCCGGCTCCCTGCACTGTGTTCGGTCCGGTACTTGCGGCCGAAATACGTCCGTCAATTACGGACGTAATGACCTCGTGTGAACATACCCTAAGAGTAACATTTTTTCCTGAGTTGCGTTTTTTGCAGCGAAATTGCTACATTTCCCCCTGTAAAAAACCACAACATCTGCTATTTGTTGCGAGTTTTACTTCCCCATTGAATTAAATGGGGAAAACCCGAAACAAATAAGCAGCATTTACGCAAATACAATTAACATGCTGCGGATTAAAAAAACGGACCGCAGGTCAATTACTGAGCCTTCTTCCCGCTCATCGTGTGGTTGAGATTCGTTCAAATCTCACCTACTCTGTTGCTACTGCAATTTGGCTTGTCCACACGTTACGGAATTGCTGCGTATTTAAATACGCAGCAAAATACAGTAGCAGCAAAGTGGGTGATACTTATCAAATCCCATCCACAGGCTGTGTAAAATTTCTGACCAGAAATTGACCTGTGGTACGTATTTTTCGTACCGCAGCATGTGAATTCCTGCTGCTGAAAGTGGACTGAATTGCGGCGATTTTTAAGAGATGTCACCATCCCCCAGCATTGAGAAAAACGCAGCAAAATCCGCAACATTTTATGCATCAAAAAACGCAAGAAATGGTGCTGTTTTTCCACAGCAGAATTTCTGCTAGTTGCTGCAGAAATTTTCTGTAGCAATTCCAATACTTGTGGAGAAGCCCTTATACTGCGGATTTAGGGTTTGTCCACACACACAACATAATTGCTGCAGAAAATTTCTGCAGCAATTCCGTTGAAAGTCCTAGGCACACATGAACACGTACACATCACACACTATATATACACACATGAACACATCACACACTATATGTACACATCACATACACTATATATACACACATGAACACATCACACATTATATGTACACATGTACACATCACATACTATATACACACACACATGAACACATCACACACTATATGTACACATCACATACACTATATATACACATGTACACATCACATACACTATATATACACACATGAACACATCACACACTATACATACACACATGTACACATCACATACACTATGTATACAGACATGAACACATCACACACTATATACACACATGTACACATCACATACGCTATATATATATATATATATATATATATATATATATACACATGTACACATCACATACACTATATATACACATCACATACACTATATATACACACATGAACACATCACACACTATACATACACACATGTACACATCACATACACTATATATACACACGTACACATCACATACACTATGTATACAGACATGAACACATCACACACTATATACACACGTACACATCACATACGCTATATATACAGACATAAACACATCACACACTATATATACACATGTACACATCACAAACTATATATACACACACACATGTACACATCACAAATATGCACATTACATGCACACATTATACACATATAAAGTACACATTGTAACCTCACATGCACTTACCTTTTATGTAGGATAATTGTGAAGGGTGTTCTTCAGCTTGATGGCCCGACACAGTGCCGCAGTCTCCCCTCCCCCTCCCTCAAGTCCCGAATGATAACAGAAGCAGGCCGAGGAGAGGTGTAAAGAGTTGGGAGGGGTTCTGGAGGGGGAGATTTGTTAGCAGCACAGACTACAGCTGCTGTTACAGTCGGGTGGCAGTTCTTAGCTGCTGTGCCCTACGCCTGAGGCCAGAAGCTCACCTAGAAGGCAGGCCGTCGACACTGATTGTTGGCGCCCCCCTCTAAGTTGCGCCTAGGGGAAACATGTCCCGCCGCCCCCCCCCCCCCTAGCTACACCTCTGGTATCTGTATACTGTAGGTATAGTACCACTGGCGTAGCTATAGGGGTCGCAGCGGTCGCAATTGCGACCGGGCCCCGAAGCCAGGGGGGCCCACGGGCCCCCGCACCACATCAATAAAAAGTTACTATAGTAACTCGGGCCGCGGGCCCCTGTTACTATAGTAACATACTTTACTTACCTTCCTGGTTCCGGATCGCAGCAGAGGTCCTGACGTCAAGCGCTGTGCGCAGCGCATGACATCACAGCGCTATGCCGCCGCGCACAGCATCGAGACTACAGAACTCCCGGCGCGGCCGAAGAGGAAGGTAAGCTTAGCCCTGACTGGCGGGGTCTGACTCCCGGGACCCGCCAATCAGCTGTTTTGAAGGGGCCGCAGCACTCGTACGAGAGCTGCTCCCCTTCATTCCTGTCACTTCATTCCGGTCACACTGTGAATCCGTGTCGGCGATTCACAGTGTGAGCGAGTAGTGAAATGAAGGGGAAGCAGCTCTCGTACGAGTGCTGCGGCCCCTTCAAAACAGCTGATTTGCGGGTCCCGGGCGACACATCAGCTATTGATGGCCTATCCTGTGGATAGGCCATCAATGTTTAGGGACTGCACAACCCCGAAGCCTACGATGTAGCAGGCTTAGGGGGCCCATGAGACAGGATCACAGATTGTGTGATCCTGTCTGCTGGGCCCTGTATCTAAGCCAATCACATGGTAGGCTTAGATACATGGCCCATGCGTGATCCTGTCTGCTGGGCCCTGTATCTAAGCCTACCACACTGTAGGTTTAGATACAGGGCCCCAGCACACAGTAATCTTATACTGTATAAGATTGCTGTCTGCTGGACCCTGTATCTAAGCCTACCTTGTGGTAGGCTTAGATACAGGGTCCCACAGACAGTATCACACATGGGCCCTGTATCTAAGCATTAGGGTATGTGCACAGACACTAATTACGTCCGTAATTGACGGACGTATTTCGGCCGCAAGTACCGGACCGAACACAGTGCAGGGAGCCGGGCTCCTAGCATCATAGTTATGTACGACGCTAGGAGTCCCTGCCTCGCTGCAGGACAACTGTCCCATACTGTAAACATGTTTTCAGTACGGGACAGTTGTCCGGCAGTGAGGCAGGGACTCCTAGCATCGTACATAAGTATGATGCTAGGAGCCCGGCTCCCTGCACTGTGTTCGGTCCGGTACTTGCGGCCGAAATACGTCCGTCAATTACGGACGTAATTAGTGTGTGTGCACATACCCTAACACATGTGTTACTAATCATTTTTTGTGTGTTTTCTTACAGGTTCGGTCGTTGGAATACGGCGGATTCCAGGACTACTTAGATGACAGCTTTTTTTTTATTAATAAAATGGTTAATGAGGGTTGTGTGTTTTTTTTTTTTTATTTCAATAAAATATTTTTTCTATGTCTTTGTGTTTTTTTTTAAACTATATTACTACCGCCTTAGTAATTGCCGCCGGCTGATTGACAGCATCTCCATTGCTAAGGCGGGGCTTAGTGTTAGCGGATGCAGAGGCTAACACTAATCCCATTTATTACCCCGGTACCCACCGCCACCAGGGGTGCTGGGAAGAGCCGGGTACCATCCAGTACCTGACCATCTGTAGTGATGGTCGGCCACTGGGGTGGCCGCAGGCTGGTATTATCAGGAGGGGAAAGGCCAAAAACAGTGGCCCTTCCCATCCTGGTAATGCTGCCTGCTGCTGCTTTATTGTATCTGGCTGGTTATGAAAATGGGGGGGACCCCACGTCATTTAAAAAAAAAAAAATAATAATTGGAAAGAACGATGTCGGGTCCCTCCCAATTTTCATAACCAGCCAGATACAACACAGCAGCAGCAGGCAGCATTACAAGGGTGGGAAGGGCCACTGTTTTTGGCCTTCCCCAGCCTAATACTACCAGACTGCGGCCACCCCTGTGCCTGCCCGTCACTACAGATGGTCGGGTACTGGTTTGTACCCGGCTCCTCCCAGTACCCCTGGTGGCGGTGGGTACCGGGGTAATAATGGGGGTTAGTGTAGCCTCTGCACCGGCTAACATTAAGCCTCGCCTTAGTGATGGAGATTGTCAATCAGCCAGCGGCCATTACTAAGGCGGTGATAATAAAGTTTAAAAAGATACAAGCACATAGAAAAAATATTTTATTGAAATAAAAAAACACAACCCTCATTAACCATTTTATTGAGAATAAAAAAAACGCCGTCATTGAAGTCCTCGTATCCGAAGTCCAACAACCGAACCTGTAAAAAAAACACAAACACACAAAAATAATCAGTAACACATAAAGAAGCAAAATTATTATTCTTACCTATCCTGGGTCCAGCGCTGGAGCCGCAATGTCAGCGAGCTGGGCCCTGTATCTAATCCTATCATGTGTGATACAGTCTGCTGAGCTGTGTATCTAATCCAATCATGTATGATACTGTCTGCTGGGCCCTATATCTAATCCGATCATGTGTGATACTGTCTGCTGAGCCACTGTATCTAATCCTATCATGTGTGATACTGTCTGCTGAGCCACTGTATCTAATCCTATCATGTGTGGTACTGTCTGCTGAGCCACTGTATCTAATCCTATCATGTGTGATACTGTCTGCTGAGCCACTGTATCTAATCCTATCATGTGTGGTACTGTCTGCTGAGCCACTGTATCTAATCCTATCATGTGTGGTACTGTCTGCTGAGCCACTGTATCTAATCCTATCATGTGTGATACTGTCTGCTGGGTCACTGTATCTAATCCTATCATGTGTGATACTGTCTGCTGAGCTGTGTATCTAATCCTATCATGTGTGATACTGCCTTCTGAGCCACTGTATCTAATCCTATCCATAGTTTATAGGGTCGTAGTGCTATAGATATGCTATGCTGTCTCACATACACACTTTTTTTTGGGGCGGACACATATGTATTGGGGCTATTTCCCGGACATTTTAAGCCCTGAGGGTATGTTCACACGGCAGCGTCTGTTACGGCTGAAATTACTGTGCTGTTTTCAGGAGAAAACAGCACCATAATTTCAGCCGTAATGGCATGTGCAGGCGTCTTTTGCTGCGTCCATTACGGAAGTAATTGGAGCTGGTTTTCCATGGAGTCCATGGAAAACGGCTCCATTTACGTCTGAAGAAGTGACAGGCACTTTTTTACGCGCCGCCTTTTGACAGCGGCGTAAAAAAAAATGACCATCGGCACAGAGCATCGTAAGACCCATTCAAATGAATGGGCAGATGTTTTCCGACGCTTTTGAGCCGCATTTTCGGACGTAATTCAATGCTAAAACGCCCGAATTACGTCCGTAAATAGTGTGTGTGAACCCAACCTTAGTGACGCCCCGGCTGCTAGTGCTGCATTGTTGGGTCACTTAGGAGACCCAGCGATGCAGCTGAAAGCGGACCGTCGGCCATGAGAAGTTTGCGGGGGGGGGGCCCAGTAAGAATTTCTGCATCGGGGCCCATGAGCCTCTAGCTACGCCCCTGTATAGTACTAATATATTGCATGTATATATCTGTATACTGTATGTATAGCATCTATGTGCTGGAACAGATGTGTTGAATACTTTTATTCATGCATTTCGATCTTCTCCCTTTGTTTTTCCTTCTGAATAAAGTTTGTTGATAAAAAGCTGTTCTCTTTTATTTCCTGTATTTTCCCTTACAAACATTTATGCTCGAGCGTTCCAACGCTATTACATGGGCAATATTGGTTGCGAGTAGAGCATCGCTTTTACCGCTAATTGCCGGCGGCACCTGAAATTTTTTATTGCTTGAATAGCAAGTCCGGCTGCAACCCGGAAATTATTTGAAAAAGCAATGCGCTACCTGCGGCCATTTTCAATTGTGTAGTAGCGCCCTTAACCCCTTCCCAACATCCGCCGTATATATGTACGGCGCAGTTGGGAAGGTGTTCCCGCAAACCGCAGTACAGTTACGTTACATTACGGTGATGGTGCGGGCTCAGAAGCGGAGCCCGCACCATCACCGCGGGGTGACAGCTGTATTATACAGCTGGCACCCTCTTGTAACGGCTGGGACCAGAGCTATTCTCCGATCCACCCGATTAACCCCTCAGTTGCTGTGCTCAATAGATAGCGCAGCATCTGAGGGGTTTTTACCCGAACGGCAACCCATGGCCTCCGTGTCTGCCTTGTATGGAAGCCTCCGGCGGGTCCTCATAGGCTTGCTGTCAGTGAATAGCTGATAGCTCTAATACACTGCACTACATATGTAATGCCGCCTATTAGAATAGCGATCGGGACATCAGGCCTCCAAGTCCCCCAGTGGGACAAGTAAAAAAAAAAAAAGTTACTAAACATGTTGTAAAAAAATAAAAACACACAAGTTTCAAGTAAAAAAAAAAAGCCAAACTGCCCTTTTTTCCATAGTAAGCCTTTTATTATTTTTAAAAAACCATAAAAAATTAAAAAATATATATATAATTAGTATTGCCGCATCCATAACGACCCAAACTATAAAACTATTATGTCATTTATCCGACAAGGTGAATGCCGTAAAAGAAAAACAACGCCAGGATCCCTGTTTTTAAGTCACATCTCGCAAAAAATGTAATAAAAAGTGAACAAAAAGTAACATTTACTCCAAAATAGTACAAATAAAAACGACATCACGTCCCGCAAAAAAAAAAAAAAAAAGTCATGGGTCTTAGAACAGAAAACAAATGATTATTTTAAAAAAAGCGATTTTATTGTGCAAAGGCTGCAATACATAAAAATAAATATATCAATTTGTTATCGCTGTAATCGTATCGATCCACAGAATAATGTTAACATGTACTTTATGGCGCACGGTGAATGCCGGAAAAAAAAATCCAATAAAAAACTATTCCAGAATTGCTTGTTTTTGGTAATTTCCTTTTTCAAAAAGTCGTATGTGTCCCAAAATGATACCAATAAAATCTACAGCTTGTCTCGCAGAAAACTAGCCCTCACACCGTTCCATCAACCGAAAAATAAAAAAAGTTATTGCACTAGTAATGCGGTGATGAAAAAACATCCCGATGTGCAGGCCGGAGGGGAACATTCCTTCAATTTCAGGGCCCCAGTATAAGGAATTAGGAAGGGAAGGGACACCGCACATCTGCTGGAAGCGAGGGCGCCCGTATTATATCAGCGCAAAACTTTCCAAGCAAAATTTCCTAAACTACAAAGGAGAAAAAGTCCCAGGGTGCAGAGTGTTACAAAAGGGATAAGAAACAAAAACGTTTATCAGTGCGACACCGGCCTGTGCATAACTGCATAACTTTACAGCGTACCAGACATCTATGGATAATTGTATTATTTACCCCATTATTATACCCTCTTATTATGCCCTGATGTACTCCGCACAGATTACATATGCCCCCCCATTATAAACGGAATACAAGTAATACTCAAACAAAACTACTACCAAGCAAAATCCATGCTCCAAATAGGGCTCCTTCCCTTCTTAGCCCTACAGTGTGCCCAAACAACAGTTTACATCCACAAGTAAGGCATTCCCAAACCCGGGAGAGCCCGCTTAAGAATTTATGGGGTAAGATTCTCCAGTGGCATAAGCTGGGCACAACATATTGTGCAGTGAATAGGCATATCAGTGGAAAAATTGCAATTTTCACTCTGCATCATCCACTGCGTATTAATTTCTGAAAAATACCAGTGGGTCTAAATTCTCACTACACCCCAGATAAATGCCTTTAGGGGTGCAGTTTCTAAACTGGGGGCACTTTTTTTTTTTCTTTTGGTACTTCAGAGGTTTTGCATCCGCAAACATTCCGGCAAAATCTACGCTCCAAGCCAAATACCACTCCTTTTCTTCTGAACCCTCCAATACATGTAAACACCTTTGGGGTCAAAATTCTCCTTTAGTCCCTGTGGAAATGAAAAAAAAAATTTGCTAAACACCTGTGGAGTCAAAATGCTCACTATACCAATAGATAAATTCCTTGAGGGGTGTTTCCCAAATGGGGTCGCTTTTGGGGGATTGCCACTGTTTTGGCCCCACTAGAGCCCTTCAAACCTGACATGGTGCCTTACATATATTCTAATAAAAAGAAGGCCACAAAATTCAGTAGTTGCTCCTTTGCTATTGAGGCCTGTGCTTCAGTCCATAAGCACACTAGGGCCACATGTGGGATATTTCCTAAAACTTCAGAATCTGGGCAATAAATATTGAGTGTGTTTATCTGGTAAAACGTTCTGTGTTACAAAAAGGATGGATTAAAAATGAATTTCTGCAAAAAAAACAAACAAATATGTAAATTTCACCTCTACTTTGATTTCATTCTTGTAAAACGCCTAAAGGGTTAAGAAACTTTCTAAATGCTATTTTGAATACTTTGATGGGTGCAGTTTTTAAAATGGGGTGACTTATTGGGGGTTTCCAATATATAAGGCCCTCAAAGCCAGTTCACAACTGAACTGGTCCCTGAAAAAATAGCCGTTTGAAATTTTCTTGAAAATGTGAGAAATTGATGCTAAAGTTCTAAGCCTTGTAACATCCTAGAAAAATAAAAGGATGTTCAAAAACACGATGACAATCTAAAGTAGACATATGGGGGATGTTAATTAGCAACAATTTTGTGTGGTATAACTGCCTGTCTTACAAGCAGATACATTTAAATTTAGAAAATGCAAATTTTCGCTAAATTTTGGTGTTTTTCACAATTGAAAACTGAATGTACTGAGCACATTTTTCCAGTAACAAAGTCCAATGTGTCACGAGAAAACAATCTCAGAATCGCTTGGATAGGTGAAAGAATTCCGAAGTTATTACCACATAAAGTGGAACATGTCAGATTTGAGAAATGAGGCTCTGTCAGGAAGGTCAAAAGTGGCCACAGCGGGAAGGGTTTAAAGCCCTCTTCAATCACAGGTCACTTTTGTTAGCAATTAATTTATACACTGCATGATCTGGTCTAAAGACTGGCAGCGCCTATGGCTCCCTGCTTTATCAAAGGTTTTAACTGGATACATATATATACAGTTGAAATTGGCGCTCAAATAAAATTGCACCTCCTCCTGTGAAGTGGCACATACCCTCACCTATCCCTATCCCTCGTCCTGGCCCTGATACCTATTTATTCTCATCAATGAAACGTGAATTTTTATCTACAAGGTTATCTAGAATTATAAATATCTATAGTACTTGAAATGTGTGCATTTTTACTTGTGGCCATTTTTCCATGTCGCCAATATACGACTGTGTTGTTTTTTTTTGGGTGTGCATATACGACAGTGGGGTTTCTCTTTTCTGTACCCTGCAGCTTGGATACACAAAACACTTGACCATGTTCACTTGGTACAATGTCAACAGGTAACCTGGTACATGTTTAGACATTTTGTAAAGCACTTGGAAATAAGAAGGTTCCACATTTTGGTTTAACTTGTAGCTCCATCTTTTGTGGCTTATCCCAATTTGGGATGTCCTGTGTCTCTTAATGTTGGCAAATTGTTAGTGGTCAGTCACAAGGGATCTTCCAGAAACCGTTATAACTAGTTACATTTACATGCTTTCACTTTTGAGGCTTTCATATGTTTTTATTATATTAAGAATAATATTTTATTGGATAAAACAGAGATTATTTAAAATACCAGAACAAAGAGTTGTGTTTGAGAACTTTCTGGGTACATCGCTGAAATGGGGTAACTAATTTCCCTGCCCCAACCCCCTGACTGACCGCAGTGAGGAGAAATTTGTATGGAGTGGTTGTAGAGCATGTGCGCCGCCGCTCAATACAACTCTGTAGGAATTACAGAAACCGCTGATTGAAAGGTCACAGTAATTTTATTTCTGCCATGGAAATGGGACACATCTGAGGAAATAGTGGGGTGGCACTTGAAGTTTATAGTTAACAGGATAAGCAGCAAAAGCAAATAAAATTCTCACCTTGAAAGGAGATAAAAAGCTGTGATTCAAGTATAATTGTTAAGGATCTGCCAGGCACAGCTTCTGTATCCACGCCCATAGGTAATCAGTCTGCACCTGCTTCTATGTCTGTGAGACTGACTCCATCTTCCACCACTCAGGATGGCATGCTTAGGAGTGGGAGAGCCTATCATAGCCTGGCCAGACGGAGCTAGCTCCCGCCCTCTGTCTATTTATACCTGCCTTTCCTGTTCCTCCTTGCTTGTGATTCTTCTCATTTGGTTTCCTGGCCCTGCTGCAGCTTCTTGATCTATTTGACCCTGCTTCATATTGACCCTGGCTTACTGACTACTCTCCTGCTCTGCGTTTGG
This sequence comes from Rhinoderma darwinii, assembly GCF_050947455.1. Classification (NCBI taxonomy): domain Eukaryota; kingdom Metazoa; phylum Chordata; class Amphibia; order Anura; family Rhinodermatidae; genus Rhinoderma; species Rhinoderma darwinii. The sequence goes on from NC_134691.1 coordinate 84,280,631, forward strand.
TACCTCGTACACTCCTGGTTTGACTCGGCTTGTTCACTACTCTCCTGCTCTGCGTTTGGTACCTCGTACACTCCTGGTTTGACTCGGCTCGTTCACCACTCTTGTTGCTCTCGGTGTTGCCGTGGGCAACTGCCCCTTTTCCCTTGCTTCTGTGTACCCTTGTCTGTTTGTCTGTCGTGCACATATTGAGCGTAGGGACTGTCGCCTACTCGTTGCAAGTAGGCAGGAACTGAGTGGCGGGTAGATTAGGGATCACTTGTCTATTTCCTTACCCCCGTCATTACATAATCACAAGCCCTATACCTAGTCTACCCTGGTCCCTCACACTACTATGGACCCCCTTGAGACCCTGGCTCAGCAAATGCAGGGTCTCTCCTTACAGGTCCAGGCCCTGGCTCAGAGGGTCAACCAGCCTGATGCTATCATGGTAGTGCCCCTCACATCTTGAACCGCACCTCAAGTTGCCTGACCGGTTCTCAGGGGACCGGAAGACTTTTCTCTCCTTTCGGGAGAGTTGTAAGCTCTATTTTCGCTTAAAGCCCCACTCCTCAGGTTCTGAGAGCCAGCGGGTGGGTATAATTATGTCCCTGCTCCAGGAAGAGCCCCAAGAATGGGCCTTCTCCTTGGCTCCTGACACCCCTGAACTTTCCTGCGTTGATCTTTTCTTTTCCGCTCTCGGACTCATTTATGACAAGACTGACAGGACTGCCTTTGCCGAGAGTCAGCTGGTGACCTTACGTCAGGGTAAGAGACCTGTTGAGTAGTATTGCTCTGACTTTAGGAAGTGGTGCGTAGCTTCTCGGTGGAATGACCATGCCTTAAGGTGCCAGTTTAGGTTGGGTCTGTCGAACGCACTGAAAGACCTGCTAGTTAGCTATCCCTCTTCTGACTCCCTAGACCAGGTTATGGCTTTAGCGGTACGACTTGACCGACGTCTCAGAGAACGACAACGTGAACGTTTTTGTGTTTTCTGCTCTGACTCCCCCATGATGCCTCCCGAGGTTCCGTTGCTTCGTTCTTCCACGGAAGACTCGGAGGTACCTATGCAACTCGGAGCCTCCGTGCCCCCCCAACAACGTAGAGAGTTCCGCAGGAGGAATGATCTCTGCTTCTATTGTGGGGATGACAAGCATCAAGTGAACACCTGTTCTAGGCGTAAGAATAAGCAGCCGGAAAACTTCCGCACCTAAGTGATCATCAGGGAGGTCACTTGGGCGCACAGGTATTTCCCGTAAATATGAAACGTAATAAAATCTTGCTTCCCTTTCAGGTCTCTTTTGGTGGTAGGTCTGCTACCGGCAGTGCCTTCGTGGATTCAGGGTCGTCTGCTAATATCATGTCTGTGGAATTTGCTATGTCTCTAGCTATGCCTTTGATTGATTTGCCTAAACCTGTCCCGGTAGTGGGTATCGACTCCACTCCTCTTGCTAATGGTTATTTTACACAGCATACCCGTTTTTGAACTCCTTGTTGGCTCCATGCATTTGGAGCAGTGCTCTGTACTGTTAATGCAGGGATTATCATCCGATTTGGTTTTAGGCCTTCCCTGGTTGCAGTTGCATAATCCCACATTTGACTGGAATACTAGGGATGTTACCAAATGGGGTAATGAATGCTTGACGTCATGTTTTTCTGTTAATTCTATTTCTCCCCCTGAGGAGATGAACACGCTACCTGAGTTTGTTCAGGACTTCGCTGTTGTTTTCTCTAAGGAGGCCTCCGAAGTGTTACCCCCTCATAGAGAATACGATTGCGCTATCGATTTTGTACCAGGAGCTAAGCTCCCTAAGGGTAGGATATTTAATCTCTCTTGTCCCAAACATGAAGCCATGAGAGAGTATATCCAGGAATGCCTGGCCAAGGGTTACATTCGCCCCTCTACTTCTCCGGTAGGTGCTGGCTTCTTCTTCGTAGGGAAGAAGGATGGTGGTCTTAGGCCATGCATTGACTACCGTAACTTGAATAAGGTCACTGTAAGGAACCAGTATCCCCTTCCTTTGATTCCTGATCTCTTTAATCAGGTTCAGGGGGCCCAATGGTTCTCTAAGTTTGATCTACGTGGGGCGTATAACCTTATCTGCATCAAAGAGGGGGATGAGTGGAAGACTGCGTTTAACACGCCCGAAGGTCATTTCGAATACCTCGTCATGCCCTTTGGGTTGTGTAATGCTCCCGCGGACTTCCAGAATTTCATAAATGAGATTTTAAGAGATTACCTGGGGGTATTTCTTGTAGTGTACCTTGATGACATACTTGTGTTTTCCAAGGACTTGTCCTCCCACATTGAGCATGTCAGGAAGGTGCTCCAGGTCCTTCGGGAAAACAAACTGTTTGCGAAGACCGAAAAATGTGTGTTTGGGGTGCAGGAGATACAATTTTTGGGTCAAATCCTCACTCCTCATGATTTCCTCATGGACCCCGCCAAGGTCCAGGCTGTGGCGGAATGAGTCTAACCTGCCTCCCTGAAGGCGTTACAGTGCTTCTTGGGGTTCGCTAATTATTACAGGAGATTTATTGCTAACTTCTTGGTCATCGCTAAGCCTCTTACGGATCTCACTCGCAAGGGTGCTGATCTCCTCTGCTGGCCTCCTGAGGCTGTCCAGGCTTTTGAGGTCCTTAAGAAGTGCTTTATCTCGGCCCCGGTGTTGGTTCAGCCCAACCAAATGGAGCCATTTATCGTGGAGGTTGACGCGTCCGAGGTGGGAGTGGGGGCTGTCTTGTGCCAGGGTACCAGGTCCCTCACCCATCTCCGTCCCTGTGCCTACTTCTCCAGGAAGTTTTCGCCCACTGAGAGTAACTATGATATTGGCAACTGCGAACTCTTAGCCATTAAATGGGCATTTGAAGAGTGGCGCCACTTCCTGGAGGGGGCTAGGCACCAGGTAACGGTCCTTACCGACCACAAGAATCTGGTTTTCCTAGAATCTGCCCGGAGGCTAAACCCGAGACAAGCTCGATGGGCGTTATTTTTTACCAGATTCAACTTTTTGGTTACCTATAGGGCTGGGTCTAAAAATATTAAGGCTGATGCACTGTCGCGTAGCTTCATGGCCAGCCCTCCTTTGGAGGAAGATCCTGCTTGTATTTTGCCTCCAGGTATAATCATTTCCTCTATTGATTCTGATTTAGTTTCTGAAATTGCTGCTCATCAAGGTTCAGCTCCCGGGAACCTTCCTGAGAACAAGCTGTTTGTTCCCCTGCAATTCCGGCTAAGGGTACTTAGGGAAAATCATGACTCCGCTCTATCTGGTCATCCAGGCATCCTGGGTACCAAGCACCTCATTGCCAGAAACTATTGGTGGCCTGGGTTGCCTAAGGACGTTAAGGCCTACTTCGCCACTTGTGAGGTTTGTGCTAGGTCCAAGACTCCCAGGTCCCGACCAGCGGGCTTACTATGTTCTTTGCCCATTCCCCAGAGACCTTGGACCCATATCTCCATGGATTTTATCACCGATTTGCCTCCATCTCAAGGCAAGTCGGTGGTGTGGGTTGTAGTAGACCGCTTCAGTAAGATGTGCCACTTTGTGCCCCTCAAAAAACTACCAAATGCTAAGACGTTAGCTACCTTGTTTGTCAAACATATCCTGCGTCTCCATGGGGTCCCTGTCAATATTGTTTCTGACAGAGGGGTACAATTTGTTTCCTTGTTTTGGAGAGCCTTCTGTAAAAAGTTGGAGATTGATCTGTCCTTCTCCTCTGCCTTCCATCCTGAAACTAATGGCCAAACTGAGATGACTAATCAGTCTCTAGAACAATATTTAAGGTGTTTTATCTCTGACTGTCAATATGATTGGGTCTCATTCATCCCCCTTGCCGAATTTTCCCTTAATAACCGGGTCAGTAACACGTCAGGGGTCTCCCCCTTTTTCTGTAATTTTGGGTTTAATTCACGGTTCTCCTCCGGTTCACCTGGTAGTTCCAACAATCCCGAGGTAGAGGTCATTCATCGGGAACTGTGCACAGTCTGGGCCCAGGTTCAGAAGAACGTAGAGGCTCCCAGAGCATACAAAGAACTCAGGCAGATAGAAGACGTTCTGCTAACCCCTTGTTTATGGTCGGGGATCTGGTGTGGCTATCGTCTAAGAACTTGCGCCTTAAAGTCCCGTCCAAGAAGTTTGCCCCCCGGTTTATAGGGCCGTACAAGGTCATTGAAGTCCTCAATCCTGTCTCCTTCCGACTGGAGTTGCCCCCATCTTTTCGAGTACACGACGTGTTTCAATCCTCCCTCCTTAAACGCTGCTCTCCGTCCTTGGCTCCCTCGAGGAATCCTCCTGTCCCCGTTCTTACCCCTGAGGGGGTAGAATTCGAGGTGGCCAAGATTGTGGACAGCAAGATGGTCCAAGGCTCCCTCCAGTACCTGGTCCATTGGAGAGGATACGGGCCTGAGGAGAGGACTTGGGTACCTGCCCGGGATGTTCACGCTGGGGTATTGGTCAGGAGGTTCCACCTTCGTTTCCCCAATAAACCAGGTCCATCTAGAAAGGGTCCGGTGGCCCCTCATAAAAGGGGGAGTACTGTTAAGGATCTGCCAGGCACAGCTTCTGTTTCCACGCCCATAGGTAATCAGTCTGCACCTGCTTCTATGTCTGGGAGACTGACTCCATCTTCCACCACTCAGGATGGCAGGCTTAGGAGTGGGAGAGCCTATCGCAGCCTGGCCAGACGGAGCTAGCTCCCGCCCTCTGTCTATTTATACCTGCCTTTCCTGTTCCTCCTTGCTTGTGATTCTTCTCATTTGGTTTCCTGGCCATGCTGCAGCTTCTTGATCTATTTGACCCTGGCTTACTGACTACTCTCCTGCTCTGTGTTTGGTACCTCGTACACTCCTGGTTTGACTCGGCTTGTTCACTACTCTCCTGCTCTGTGCTTGGTACCTCGTACACTCCTGGTTTGACTCGGCTCGTTCACCACTCTTGTTGCTCTCGGTGTTGCCGTGGGCAACTGCCCCTTTTCCCTTTCTTCTGTGTACCCTTGTCTGTTTGTCTGTCGTGCACATATTGAGCGTAGGGACTGTCGCTCAGTTGTACCCCGTCGCCTAGGGCGGGTCGTTGCAAGTAGGCAGGGACTGAGTGGCGGGTAGATTAGGGCTCACTTGTCAGTTTCCTTACCCCCGTCATTACAATAATGTTGCATCTCTATAAATTACTTGTGAAACCACAATTTGAGTATGGGTTACGGTTTTGAGGACCACTAAGTAGATATGATATAGGAGTATTAGATTGAAGAATGGGATGAGAGGACTCTTATAATGAAGGATTTGGACAACTTTGACTTGTGGAAAGGAAAAGGGACAGGAAAAGGAGTTTTTATCATCAATGTAGAAAGGACTTCTTAACTGTGTGGTATTGCAATAGCAAAATGTCAGAATTTAAATTAACTGGACTAGTGGCAATAAAAGTTATAGTTCATATGTTAAAATAAGGCTATTGAATCAAAATGACATTGTAGGGTTCGGAAACCATTCCTTTCCCTCCATGGAGCTTTTTGTTGCCCTCTCTGGGGTGGATTTCTAGATCGGAGAGGCATAAAAGTATTCCATTTCTACACTATTAGGCTTTCTTAACACCACCATATCACAGATGATAGCCTTATATTTAGCTCCAAAAAATGGGATCAGATCCCGTCAGATGAAAACTCTGTCCTAAAGCATCCAATTCCATTTTAGGTGCTAAATATACAGCTGTCAGATAGTCTTTATGGGTCTTACATGGCAAGATTATCGATGATGATTGTGATTTGTCAATCATAATTGTTACGTAAAAAAAATACTAAAAACAACTGATTGTGGCTGATGGAAATCTGCTCCATTGGTCAGAACACTTACAGTTTATGCTGAAAGATTTTTCATGGTCATTAGTGGTAAATGCTACAATCGTAGTGTTAAAAGTCTGAAAACAATATATGTGTGGCAATGCAAATGCACAATATTTCACATATTACAAACAACATTGTATGGACAAATGTATTATAACACCTACACATTGCACCTCCAGCTTTTATGACATACCATTCTAACCCCAGAGGCATTAAAATGGAGTTGGTCCCCCCTTAGCAGTTAAAACAGCTTCCACTCTTATGGGAAGGCTTTCTGCAGGATTTTGTAATGTGTCTGTGGAAATTTTTGCCCATTCATCCAGAAGAGCATTTGTGAGGTCAAACACTGATTTTGGAGGAGAGGACCTGACTCCTCTCCGTTCTAGTTCAACCCAAAGGTGTTTGATGGGGTTGAGGTCAGGGCTATGTGTGGGCTAGTCAAGTTCTTGCACATCAAACTCACCCAACCATGGTTTTATGGACATTGCTTTGTGAGCTGGGGCACAGTCATCCTGGAGCATAGAACGACCTTCCCCAAACTGTTCCCACAAAGTTGTAAGAATACAATTGTCAAAATGTCTTGATATGCTGAAGCATTAAGATTTCCCTTCACTGAAACTAAGGGGACTAGGCCAACTCCTGAAAAACAACTCCATAGAAATATCCCTCCTCCACCAAACTGGCACAATGCAGTCGGGCAGGTAACGTTCTATTGCATTCGACAAATCCAGACACATCCATCAGACTACCAGATAGAGAAGGGTGATTCATAAATCCACAGAACATGTTTCCACTGCTCCAGAGTCTAATGGTGGCATGCTTCACACCACACCATCCGATGCTTGGCATTGTGCTTGGTGATGTAAGACTTGCATGCAGCAGCTCAGCCATGGAAACCCATAACATAAAGCTCCCAGCACACAGGCGCTAGGAGATACAATCTGAAATTTGTGGGATTCCCCAAAGAGGTGGAAAACAAAGATTGTGCAAAATTTATGCAGGAATGGATTCTGGAACAGATAGGACCAAAGCCCCTTTCTACATTTTTTTGTGTAGAATGAGCCCATCGGCTCCCAGTCAAATCTAGATCACAGGGTGCTTCTTCTAGGCCTATTTTGTTAAAAATTATTATGTTCTCTGGATCGGGATGTGATTATGCGGGAAAAGAGGAAAAAGGGAGATTTGTTTTTTAATGAGTCTTGGATTTCAATCTATCCTGACTTCTCTATGGCAACAAATAAGCTCAGGCTGAGCTTTCTTGAGGCCAAGAGAAGATAGCTCAAGGCAAATATTCAATATGCGCTTAAAAATCCAGCAAGATTAAAAATCTTCCACGAAAGATCTACGATTTTTTTCAATCAGCAATGGAGGCGGGTCACTGGCTGGACTCTAAAGGGCTCTAAATATAAATCCGTATGTTACTATCACTATAAGCGCTTAGTGAGGGGTCGGCAGCAATGGCCAAACTTTAAACTTTCTGCATTTATTTATATTTTTTTGTGTGCTTCTTACCATTATTATTGGCATATTGTGTCCCCTAGTGGTGACCTATTCTATTTACCTTTGGTTGCGGTGGGGAGAAATGATAGAGGGTGATGAATGATGAGGACTTCTCTGGTTCACTGGTAGTTGGTGCATTAGCAAACTATATGTGGGGTCTTGGGGGAGGATGATGGTTGGCGGGGGAACACAGAGAGGATTTTTCTTTTATTTTTCTTTCTTTCCTTTGTTGGCCATTTATAAAGAAGAACCATGTTGAAAGAAGTGTTATGGAACATTAGGGGTGGCCGCTGCTATATTTAATTTCATTATAGATTTCCTCCCCGCCATTATATGTCTTCAGGAGATCCATTTGGTCAAAGATAAAATTAGTAGCTTTCAGAGAGGCTGGGTAGCCCCATCTTATCATTCGGTTTACATGTCTTTTTCCATGGGAGTTTCCATATTAATACATAGGAAAGTAGACACTCCGATTTATGACACCCTTATAGATACAGAAGGAAGTTATAGCATCCTATATGTTTTGGTGGAGTAACCTGTGTTCCTGCAGTAGTATACACCCCCCTCTTTTCGTCATGTGTGATCAAGCAGGTCTCGCCATATTTGATATCGAAACCAAAATGTCCTTTCTTAATAATTGGAGATTTAAATGAATTCATGGATGCCGAGTCAAATCGATTCAGGAAAAATCCAATAATATCACATAGGTCAGCAACTAAGCTAATAGGTTTAACATCTGAATGGGGTTGGCTTGATATATGGCGGATGAGGAACCGCCATGTTAAGAATTTTTCATGCTTTACAAGTTCTAGGGAGGTGATGTCAACAATTGACGTAATCTTCATTAATGAACTAATGTTGAAGTATATAAAGAAAGTGTCTTATCAATCGTGTAGGGTCTCAGACCATCTTCCTCTTATGGTCGAGCTTGATCTGAGCCTGAAACAGGTTAGTAAGGTATATAAGGTCTTTCCATCAGTCTTGGTGAATTCCATTCCATGAGATAGATAATGAATTGTCAGTGTTTCTGGAAGCCAACTCGGGTTACCTGGATTCAGCGATTATTATGGGATACCCTAAAAGCATTCATTAGGGAAATTGTTCTCAAAAACCAAAACATTATTAAGAAAACCCAGTATATTCAAAGAGATATTCTTAAAAAAACAACTAGAGGAGGTGGAAAGGCAATATGTAGATAATCCTTCAGAAGCTACCGATTCTCAATGGAAAGTCTCCCAAATGAAATATGAAAACTTGATACAGGAGGGAGCACAATCAGAATTATTTTTGAGTTGCAAACAATACTATTTTGAAGCCAGTAAATCAAGTAAATTTGTGGCCCATATTGTAACTAACCAACGGCCTTCTAATGCTAGAGAAGTAGTAGAAGAATTCAAAGGATTCTATAAAGACCTGTACTGCTCTAGGTTAAAAGATTCTGAGGATAGCATAGATAATTATATGGATGGAATGGAATTCCCTACTATTGATAGCGAACAAAGATCAATGTTAGATCACCCGATAACATTGGAAGAGTTGAGAGCGTATTTGCTGGAAACGCCAAGTAACAAAGCTGGGTAGACTTAATTCCACTTGAACTATATAAGTTATATCAGGATAAATTAATCCCTATCTTAGTGGAAACAGCTAATTTTTCCTATATTCGAGGTAGGTTTCCTGAATCTATGGAGGCCACAGAAGTTATTGTGATCCCTAAGAAAGATAAGAACCCCCTCTTGCCGGAATTGTACCGGCCTATTTCATTGTTGAATACCGACGTCAAGCTGTTGGCCAAGGTTTTGGCATTAGACCGATATAGGTAAAGAACAGTATAATTCACCCATACCAGACCGGGTTTATTCCGGGCAGGGCTACGGTAAAGAACGTCCGCTGAGTCTTGGCTAATTTACAATACAAGAAAGTGTACACGAAGAAGGGTGCTATGCTCTCAATCGATGCTATAAAAGCTTTCGATACAGTCGAATGGCGTTTTCTTTTTAGAATTTTGGGTTGCTTTGGTATCGGGGAAAAATTCATGAATTTGATTAAATTACTGTATAGACAACCACAGGCCAGAGTAGGCATGAACGACCAGAAATCAGCTTACTTTAACTTAGAAAGGAGCGTGCGGCAGGGTTGTCCTCTATCCCCCCTGTTATTTACTTTAGTAATTGAGGTTTTGGTAACGAAGATAAGAACCTCTGAGAATATACTCGGTTTCCAAATGGGTAATAAGGTCAATAAAATCTCGTTATACGCAGACGATGTTCTTCTGTTTATAGGGAATTTATCCTCGGTTGATCATGTAACTCGGCTATACCAAGAGTTTGGTGAGCGGGCTGGCCTTCAAGCCAAATCTACTTTGTTAAATATCTCGGCCAAGGTTAACGCCGATCAGATTTCCTCCTTGAATTCTGTTGAGGGATTCGAATATTTAGGTGTGAAAATTTCTAGGGACTACATTACACTGCATATAATTCATCTGTTTGGATATTTGAGCGGGAAAGATAAAGCATGGAATAAGTTACCAATGATCAGAGATGCAAAAATAGCACTGATCAAAATGTTGTTTTACCTAAAATATGGAATTTTTTTCTCCAACTGTCCGATTTGGTTGCCGGGGAAAAATTTTAAAACTCTAGATCAGGGATAGGCAACCTTTTTTGAATGGTGTGCTGATAAAAAAAAAAATCAAAGATGATGTACTCAGTGTGCCATGCAAACATGATAGTCATATAAAACAAACGGTTACCATGTTTGTGACATAAACCAATTAAATTGTTAATTATACTTACATTTCAATGTGACCGTTGTCTCTGACTTGCTTTGCAAAGATGATCCATCTGAGCTGCATACGAGGCTCCTGAACATCAGTTTGGAAGGTAGCACATAGGAGAGACCGTTGTTACTGAACACCAGTTTGGGAGGGTGTACCAGTTTTGCACATAGGAGAGACCGTGGGAACTGTACACCTGCTTTGGAGGGTGCACATAGGAGAGACTGCGGCTACTGAACACCAGCTTGGGAGGGTGAACATAGGAGAGACCGTGGCTACTGAACACCAGCTTGGGGGGGTGCACATAGAAAAGACTGTGACCACTAAACATCAGCCTGGGGGCGCTGCAGGCAGAAGAGATCGTGGCTACTGAACACCATCTAGGGGGAACCGCACACAAGAGAGAATGCGGTTACTGAATACCAGCTGGGGCGTGCTACAGATGGGAGAGACCATTGTTACTGAACACCAGCTTGGGGGTGGGTGCACATAGGAGAAACCACAGCTACTAAACAACACATTTAAGGGGTGCACATTGGAGAGACCACGGCTACTGACAACCAGCCTATGGGGGTTAATGCACATAGGAGAGAGCTGCCAACTTTTGCTAACTTTTTCTTTTACAGAGTGGTTACTGAACTCCTTCCTTGCTGCACTAATCACCAGGAGAGAACAGCACTTTATTATGCATTTGGCGACGCTGAACACCAGGAGAGAGAGAGAGCAGTGCTGCATTGTGTGCCTGCCAAGTGCTCAGCAGCGACAAACACAATGAAGCAATGCTCGCTCACCTGGTGATCAGCACCGCTAAGCACATAATGAAGTGCCGCGCTCTTTCCCTGTGTTCAGCGCCGCCACGCACGTAACAGCGCCGGACACCTGGAGAGGAAAGTGTGCCAGCAAACCATGCCCCACGTGCCGACTGTGGCACTGGTGCCACAGCTTGCTGACCTCTGGTCTAGATGCTATGTCCAATGACCTAATTTGGAACGGGGGGAACAAATTGCATTAAATACTCTGTTCTTACTCTCCCGGTGACCAAAGGGGGCTTTGCCCTTCCAGACTGGAGCAAGTACTTTTTAGCTTCTCAGTTCCAACAGTTCTGGGACTGGGAGGGCCTGTGCGCTAATAGATTTTTGTTGAAATCACTAGCAGACAAATTGCCTAATATATTCCCCTGATTTGGGACTTGGGTCTATATATGATAACCAGCAGCGGGTCTGGGATGCTGTCAAACTCATTGAAAAAATTAATACCTTTATTGAAGTCACTCCTCTATGGGACAAAAGGACTCTTTGTTTTGAAAAAACATCACATCTCAAGGATATCACATTTATTTAATAATGCACTACTAAAAACTTTTACGGAACTGTAGAGACTGTACAAGGTCCCCGATTATGGTCTGTTAAAGATAAATCACGGTTTGTTCTTACACCTTTTCAATCGCTATAATCACGTTTGTCCTCACTATATAAAAAATTTATTTTACGGGATGAGGAAATCAAATTAAATCACAAGTACAATGGGATAAGGATCTTGGGATTGGGATCGATTGGGGGTTAGTTTCTAAACATATCGGAGAAGCATCATTAAATCACGATCATCGATTTATTTGTTTTATGATCAATTACTTTATTATACACCGAAGCTTTTAAAGGTTATGGGGTTAAGGAATAGCGATAATTGTCAGAAATGCAGTATACATCAAGCGGATCTCATCCACTTGTTGTGGTGGTTCCCCAAGCTACAAAGATAGTGGAGTGGAGTAGCAGCATCCATTTCTAAATTAATTCGGAAAGAGGTTCCAATGAAACCGAGGCTATTTATTTTTGGCACATCCACTCTTTTGAAAGACTGGTTGTAGCAAACTAATTAGAAAGATTTTATCATTTATAAATGGACCTCAAGAGATTGACCACGGGAAATAGAATGGCACCATAGGGTGAATAAAGTGATGCTTTTAGAAAGATCATATTACTTGACGCTAAGTAAAGAGGAAGGACATTTTTTTTTTTATAAGGTCTGGAACAGATGGATAGTGGAACTACAGAAAAAGAACTTAGAGCTGGTTTAAAATGTGTTAGTAGCTGTTTGAGTAAACTTATTTTTTTTTTAAATATATGTTTTATTTATTTAATCTCTCTCTCCCCCCCCCTTTATTTTCCAGCGTTTTAGTGGGTGATTGTTTATTTTTCAGTATTATCTATTTGAACCCCTTTCGGGATATGTACTACATAATACTTTGTTTAATATAAAGTTAACTCTGAACATTTTCTTTGTTTTTTATTGTTATGTAGTATGGAATATTTTAATATAATTCAACAATAATAAAAAATTATATTATAAAAAAAAAAGTAAGCTCTGCTTGTTACTAGGTACTAATTCTGCAAAGAAAATGGGCAAGCTTAAAGAGCCTATCTTTCACATAATACGATCGGCGCTGTAATGTAGATAACAACAGTGTTTTTTATTTAGAAAAACTATCATTTTTGATGAAGTTATGACCTATATTAGCTTTATGCTAATGTCTTTCTTAATAGACAACTGGGCGTGTTTTACTTTTTGACCAAGTGGGCGTTGTAGAGAGAAGTGTATGACGCTGACCAATCAGCGTCATACACTTCTCTTCATTCATTTTGTCAGCATATAGTGATCTTTCTAGATTACTATGTGCAGCCACATACACACACACTAACGTTACTGAAGTTTCCTGAGTGTTAATAGACATCATGTCCAACCATGACGGGATGTCTATTCACTATCCTGACACTTGGGTAATGTTTGTGTGGGACTTACAGCACAGCACATCGAGATCACGCTGGGCTGTCATTTACAGCGTAATCTCACGAGATTACGTTTGCTGTGCTGTAAATCCCACACAAACGTTACCGAAGTGTCAGGATTGTGAATAGACATCACGTCCTGGCTGGAGGTGATGTCTAATAACTCTCAGGACACTTCAGTAATGTTAGTGTGTGTGTGTATGTGGCTGCACATAGTGATCTAGTAAGATCACTATGTGCAGAGAAATGAATGGAGAGAAGTGTATGACGCTGATTGGTCAGCGTCATACACTTCTCTCCACAATGCCCACTTGGTCAAAAAGTAAAACACGCCCAGTTGTCTATTAAAAAAGTCATTAGCATAAAGGTAAAATAGGTCAAATGATCGTTTTTCTAAATAAAAAACACTGCTGTAATCTACATTACAGCGCCGATCACATTATGTAGAAGATAGGCCACTTATAATGTGGTGACAGAGCCTCTTTAAGGATCTAAGTGACTGAAAGGAGCCAAATTGTAATGGCTAGATGACTGGATCAGAGCATCTCCAAAACAGCAGGTCTTGTGGGGTGTTCCAGGCAGTGGTAGCAGACAGTTTAGTATCAAAAGGGGTCCAAGGAAGGACAAACCAGAGAACTGGTGACAGGGTAAGGTGGACCCATGGCTCACTGATGCACATGGGGATCGAAGGCTAGCTTGTCTGCTATAATCCAATAGAACAGTTATTGTAGCACAAATTGCTAAAAATGTTAATGCTAATGTTAATAGAAAAGTGTCAGAACACACAGTACATCACTGCTTGCTGCATTTGGGGTTAATTGTTGATTGTCCATGCTGACCCCTGTTCACACCTATAATGCACACATGAGCATGGAAGAAGGTGGCTTGGTCTGATGAATTGACGTTTTCTTTGCACCATGTGGATGGCCGGGTGCGTGTTTGTGTCAGCCACCTGTGGAAGAGATAGCACCAGGATGCACTATGATAAGAAGGCAAGCTGGCAAAAGGCAGTATGATGCTGTGGGTAATGTTCTGCTGGGAAACTTTGGATCCTGGCATTTATATGGATGTTACTTTATGTGGATGTTACTTTGGCAAATACCGCATACCTAAACATAGTTGCCGACCAAGTACACCCCTTCATGGCAACAGTATTCCCTAATGGCAGCAGTCTCTTTTAGCAGGATAATGTGATTATCTTATAACATCTTTAGTATACAGGTCCTAAATTCTTTAGATCCGTTGTAAAAAAAATAATAATATATATATAGATATATATTTCCTATTGCTTATAAAACGCCATCAAAAATACAATATTTCATTTTTAGAAATATTGTTCAGGAATGGTTTAAGGGACCTGACAAAAGCTCAAGGTAGTGACTTGGCATGCAAATTCCCAAGATCTCAATCCGATTGAGCATCTGTGGGATGTGCTGAAAATACAAGTCTGATCCCAGATATCACAGGACCAGTGGCAGATTAAGTAGACCATAGGTCCCGGGCTGTTACCCAAACTTGAGCAACTTCTCATCTGACAGCCAAACGCACCGTAACTATTTTTAACACTACCTTTTTGTGTAATCATTAACAAATGGGTGTTACGATTCCCCTTGTCAAAGGGCTATGTCCCTACGTACTGACAGTCTCCAACCATCACTGACAGTATCACACTGTTGGGAGTGCAAATTCTGTTAAAACGGGAATCTTCTTCCAAGTTTTAATGTGTCTTAGTTAAAATCAGAACAATGGACTACAAACGAAATGTTAGTGACGGGCAGGTAATGTCCAAGGTACAGAGAGAAAAAATGAGGAGATAGGCGGTAGCCTACGCGTTTCAGACCCTCACTGGGTCCTTAATCATGGCTTATGGTTTGCACTCCCAGCGCTGGTTCCAACTCCCCTTTTCTGCTGCATCTCTTGCGTGTGCCGACACGAGGATCCGTGCGCTGACTATCATACCCTTCTTGTGACAAGGTGAGCTGGAGGTTTTTTCCATATTTTTTCAGTATCACACTGTGTAGGAACAAATCCTTCTGACAATGGGTGTGGTAACACACATTTGTCTATCAGTCCTGGACTGCACAAAGACATTATGTGGAATACAAACATTGAATATAATAAACAAGTCAGGAAAGGTGACCGATTCTCTATAAATCCAGTGACTCACAGGTGACGTCTTCTCAGATTCTAGTAGTTTTCTTTCCTTTTTTTATCTTCATCCGGTCCAGACGTCTCGACGACTTATTCTGGCCATAACCCATTTCTGCAGAATTTGCCACTCAGGTGTCTTTGGCTCCTCACTTTTCCAACATATCCACATCTACAAATGAAGATAAAATTCTCATGGAGCCACACACTGTGCCCCTAAATATAATAACCATACACTGTGCCCCTGAATAAAACAGTAGCAAACACTGTGCCCCTAAATATACTTGTCAAATACTGTAAAGTAAAGCACCACATACACACAGCCCCCTGTAGATAGCGCCACACCCCCCTATAGATAGCATCACCCCCTGTAGATAGCGCCACATGCCCCCCTGTAGATAGCGCCACACAGCCCCTGTAGATAGCATCACACCTCCTTTGTGGATAGCACCACACACAGCTCCCTGTAGATGGCATCAAACCTCCCCTGTGGATTGCACCACACACAGCTCCCTGTAGAAAGTTCCACACCCCTTCCTGTAGATAGCATCACACAGCCACCTGAAAATAGTGCCACACTCCCCCCCCTATAGATAGCGCCTCACTGCCCCTTTTAGATAGTGCCGCACAGCCCTTCTGTAAATAGTGCCATACAGCTCCCCTGTAGATAGTGCCACACACACACCCTTGTAGATAGCACCACCCCCCTTGTACATAGTGCCAAACAGCCTCCACTGTGGATAGCGCCATGCAGACCCCCTGTAGATAGTGCCACACACCCCCTGTAGATAGCACCACATAGCCCCCCTGTAGATACGGCCCACAGCCTTTCTGTAGAATGCACCCCGCTCCTGTAGTTAGTGCCACACTTACTTGTCCCCGCTCCAGCGCCAACCTCTTCTCCGACGATGCAGGCCTGGTGCCTTCTGACCAGGCCGCATCCAGCGGAGCGACACAAGCACCCCGATGACATCATCACGCCGCCTGAATCATAAAGCTCCGCCTGAATCACAAAACGATGTCAATTGTATCGGCGTCCAAAGAACGCTGATGCTTTCGTTTTGTTGCGGTTTTTGCTGCGATTCGCTGGAAAAACGGACAAAACTGCAATGTGGTCTTTGGGCCCTGGGCGACCACCCATAACAGACCTATGTCAATCATAATATATATTGTACACTAAAAAACATGTTTGCACTGTATTATCTTCTGTAGAGATTCATGGCTCTTATTTTAAATATTTCTGCTTCGTTGTAGAATATAAATAAAATGAATGGAAACAACCTAATATGAGGAATTAACATGAGGAATTTTTCATAAATTATATTTATTGCAAACTGGTGCGTTCCTGGACTGGTTCTAAACTCCAGACCACATTGGAATATCTATTTTTACTTTTAAGACCACACTAAGTCAAATCAATGTATTTGGCATTTCTACTGTTTTACCATCTGCCACCTCTAATGGAAGTTTATTCTTGGGAGGTAACCCCCTATTAATCATGAAGTAGCTCAGGACATCTTACAGTATCGCACTTTTGTCTAAGTTCTGCAGTGAATTGCATCAGGTTGCAGAGCATGCGTTTGTTTGCACTATTTAAGTGAATATTGAATTTATGCTCCTTGATGACCATACAATCTATACAAATCAATGTCTTGGGTTCCTACTAAGAACACAAAACTAGAATAAATAGTTCAGGCGTATTTCATTCCCCTCCCCCAAAAATGTAACTAGAAACCATGGGAAGGTATTTTCTACACAGTTCATAAACTTCAAGTTAGGATCTAAGAAGGAATGTAGAATAGGGTTAGTGGATCTATTCAGAGCATGCTAGCAGATGTTAAATACCTTAGTAAACCTACAAAATATCACTTTGTTAAAGCAACTAAAACCTATGTTAATGCTTCTTTTCCTGATCACCATATTGCCTATGAAGCCATAAAATTATGTGAACATTTCTATGTCTAGAGACAATGCAGATATACGGAAATCAATTCTACTGAAATTGTCCATGTTTTAAGAGACCAGTAAAATTTGTGCATTCATAACAAAAATTTAAGATCGTTTCAAACCTCACAAATAGGCAGTATATATGTGGACAATACCATATCAGTTTGTTGTCTGTTTATTCCAGTGTGGAACCTGTCTAATTTAACATTTATCTCTTTATATATACTCCTCATCATTGAAATTGCAACACCAAGAAGGAAAAGTTTCATATTTGTGTAAATCACAGAATCAATAGACATGTTAATGATATCAAATGATAAAAAAAATGTAACCAAAATATTCCAAACAACTTGATTTATTCAGTATCGAGTATGAGCTCCAAGCGTAGAAATACACGCACTTACACGCCTTGGCATGCTATCAATGAGGTTATTAAAGGCTGTCTGAGGAATGTTATGCCACGCTGAATGCACTTGGGCATGCAAGTCATCAAGATTGGCTGCTGGCAGCTCCCTTTGCATATGCCGACCAATGACGTCCCAGATGTGCTCGATGAGAGACAAGTCTGGAGACGCTGCAGGCCATAGTTGCAGGTTTAGGCCATGCAGGCTGCTCACAGTAGCACGAGCAATATGCGGCCTGGCGTTGTCATGTTGAAAAACGGCTTCTGGGACACTTTGGTGAAATGGCCGTATCACTGGTTCCACAACAAGATCAATGTAATGCCGAGATGTTGGTGTACCTGAAATGAAGACTAGAGAGGTCCGGCTACTGTATATTATGCCACCCCACACCATAATCTCAGGAGTAGGACCGGTGTGACATTCCCATGTGCAAGCCTCTTCATGGTGTTACCCACGTGGTCTCCAGACCAATATCTGGCTATCGTTGTGTCCAAAACAAAAGCATGACTCATCGCCGAAACGGTTAAACCTCCATTCCAGCCTCTATTGCTGTGCACCATGATAGTCCTTGAGAGCGATGCCATGTGGTGAATGGAACAACTGTTGCTGGACGTATGGCTCATAGCCCAATGTCGTGAAAACGCTTTTTGATGGTTTTTCTGGACACTTTGCTTCGGATGTGAGGTCCAATTTCACTTGCAGTACAGAATGGATCACTACGCACCATTCTTCCAATCAGATGATCCGTCCATGCAGAGGTTCCCCTCCGCGCATCTCTTGCTGTCATACCTGTTCATTGTTGTTCTCCCAACCTCCGGGATATGCAACGTTGAACAGTGATGACATCACGGCCTACGCGCATAGCAATATCCCCAGAGTAATAAACCAAGGTCTCTCAGTTCAAGGATTCTGTCCCACTCGGTTTGCGATAACTGGCACGTGGATGAACAGGAGGCATCGAACACTCATCCCACACCCCTTGATTTTTGAGGCATTATGTGGCCAAAAACTTTGCTTTCCATCTGGCTTTTATGTTTCTCACACATGCAACAGATTGAAGCTAGGTGCTTGAAAATTTGATAATTTGCAGATCTTAGGGACACCTGCTAATTCCTCGATTTTGCAGAACCCTACGGCTTGTCCTTCGTGGTGTTGTAATTTCAATGTTGAGGAGTGTGTATATTGTGAGGGTTTAGCATCAGGAGAGGTTGGTACAGCGGTTTCTTTGTAGCCAGAGACAGGGACACCGTGCATTAAAAGTCATAACAGGGCTTTGCCTGTATTTTTATTCTTGTCAAAGAAACAGCCTCTTGTACAACAAGGCAAAATACTAAATAAATCCTGCTCGTCTGAGCACTAACTAAACAAGATATTATCTAACTATACCGCGTGCCTTCCTACCAGGCACTGGACACAAAGTAACACAGGTCTTTACTCACATAGAATACAGGCTACTCCAGCCTTAGTAGTCTCCAGTCTGAGTCAGGGGTGAGACTCACACACACTGTGTCTGCACCTTTTTATACACAGGCTACAGGTGCAGCTAATTGAGCAGCAGCCTTGTCCTACAAACAGAGATGGACTAGGGATTGGGGAACCCGACCTGTTCTTCTCCAATCCAACTCCAGGCCCTTTTTCCGGCTTTTCCTTAAGCCGAGATTGGAAAGCTAGAGCTTTCTATTGCAAGAACTACTCATTCCCTGGAGCCTAGGATACATATGACAGGATTCTAGGGGAAATGTACCTTCCCTCAATGACTTTACCTGTCACTGTCTCACATACCCTCTTCCTCTGTTTGAGCCCGTGGGATCGGACACATTTAGCTACAAGGCAGTGTGTCCTAGACAAAGCGTCAGCATTGCCCTGCAGTTTTCCTGCTCTGTGTTCCACAGTATATTTGAAGTTCTGCAAAGTAAGAAACCACCGTGTAACTCTTGCATTTCTCTCTTTAGCTTGACACATCCACGTAAGAGGAGAGTGGTCTGTAACCAACCTAAACCGACGACCCAATAAATAATATCTCAGGGACTCAAGTGCCCACTTAATTGCCAAGCACTCCCGTTCAACTATGTTATATAATTTTTCTCAACCGGGGTAAGTTTTCTGCTCAAATAGGTCACAGGATGTTCCTCACCACCCACCTCTTGTGACAGAACTGCTCCGAGCCCCACATTAGAAGCATCAGTTTGGACAACAAACTCCTTTTTGAAGTCAGGAGTGACTAAGACTGGTTGGTTACACAGGGCCAGTTTCAACTCTTGAAAGGCGCTTTCAGCCTTCGTGTCCCACTTGACCATGACAGACTTACTTCCCTTGGTAAGATCTGTCAGGGGCGCTGCTGTGCTGGCAAAGTTTGGAATGAACCTGCGGTAATAACCTACAATTCCTAGAAAAGCTCTGACCTGCTTTTTGGTTGAGGGCTGTGGCCAGTTTTGGATAGCCTCAACTTTGTTGACCTGTGGCTTTATCACCACTCTCCCAATTATGTACCCCAGATACCGTGCTTCCTCCATGCCTAAGGAACATTTCTTTGGGTTTGCTGTTAACCCCGCGGCTCTGAGGGAGTTTAGTACTGCTTGTACTTTTGGTAAGTGGCTTTCCCAGTCATCACTAAAGATTATAATGTCGTCCAGATATGCCGAAGCATACCGACGATGGGGTTTGAGGACTATGTCCATTAACCTTTGAAAGGTCGCTGGAGCCCCATGTAGCCCAAATGGTAAACAAATATATTGAAACAGACCATCCGGGGTGATGAACGCAGTTTTCTCTTTGGCGCCCTCCGTGAGGGGTACTTGCCAATAGCCTTTGGTTAAATCAAGTGTTGAAAAATACCTTGAATGGCCCAGTCTCTCCATTAACTCGTCAACTCTTGGCATTGGGTATGCGTCAAACTTTGACATCTCATTTAACTTGCGGAAGTCGTTACAGAAACGCAATGACCCATCTGGTTTCGGAATCAATACAATGGGACTTGACCATTCACTTTTTGACTCTTCAATAATCCCAAGGTCTAGCATTTTCTTGACCTCCTCAGATATGGCTTGTCTACGAGCTTCAGGGACTCTGTAGGGTTTCAAGTGGACCCGAACCTGAGGCTCGGTCACAATGTCATGTTTTATTATACTGGTCTGTCCTGGCAGTTCTGAAAACACGTCTGTGTTTCTTTGCACAAACTCTTTTGTCTCCTGTTTCTGTGGCTTTGCGAGGGATTCTGACACATACACATCTGGGTTAGGACTATAGGGGGTCCTTACTGCCACGAGGGTCTCTCTTTCTTTCCATGGCTTAATTAAGTTTACATGGTATAACTGCACTGTCTTCCTTTTACCTGATTGGTAAACTTTATAATTTACATCCCCCACCTTTTCAATTATCTCATACGGCCCTTGCCATTTAGCTAGAAATTTGCTTTCTACGGTTGGCACTAAGACCAACACTCGATCACCAGAGTTAAAATTTCTAACTTTAGCAGTTCGGTTATACACCCTGCTCTGAGCATCCTGAGCTTGCTCCAAGTGTTCCTTAACTATCGGCATGACAGCAGCGATTCGGTCTTGCATCAACGTGACATGCTCAATTACACTCCTATAAGGTGTGGACTCTTGCTCCCAGGTTTCCTTGGCTATGTCCAGGAGACCACGGGGTTGTCTGCCGTATACAAGTTCGAAAGGAGAAAACCCTGTGGATGATTGAGGAACTTCACGTACAGCGAACATCAAATAGGGCAGAAGACAGTCCCAATCCTTCCCATCCTTACTAACCACCCTCCTCAACATGCCTTTTAATGTCTTATTGAATCTTTCGACAAGACCATCAGTTTGAGGGTGATATATAGAGGTACGCAGGTGTTTAATTTTCAGCAGTTTACATAATTCCTTGGTGATTTTGGACATAAAGGGAGTTCCCTGATCGGTAAGGATTTCCTTAGGTAAACCAGTATGGGAAAACATGTAAAACAACTCTCTTGCAATGGCTTTTGAAGAGGAATTTCGCAAAGGGACTGCCTCAGGGTAGCGTGTGGCATAGTCCAACACCACTAGGATATATTGATGTCCTCTAGAGGATTTGACTAAAGGGCCGACCAGATCCATGGCAATTCTTTCAAAAGGGATCCCAATGATAGGCAAAGGCACCAGCGGACTCCTAAAATGTGGCATAGGAGCCGTTATCTGACACTCCGGGCAGGACTCGCAATACCTCTAAACTTTCGTATATACCCCCGGCCAGAAGAATCGTTGTAAGATACGCTCTCTGGTCTTTTCGCAACCTAGATATCCACCCAGCACGTGTTTATGAGCCAGGTCCAACACAGTTCTACGATACGGTTGGGGTATCACCAGCTGTTCAACAACCTCCCCACGTACGTTATCTATCCGATACAGCAAATCCTGGTTAACCGCCATGTGTGGAAACACCTTATCAGCCCCTGGATGTTGAGGCACTCCATTTAATACCTTAGTATTTTCCCTGGCTTTTACCAATGTGGGATCGCTAAGTTGAGCGGTCCCAAAATTGTTACGTGATACATTTAACTCTGGTATCTCAGAAATTTCCTCCTGCTCTTCTGTTTCACCAGCAAAAACAGCCAGAGGAAATTTATCAGGCTCAGTGGTCACCCCTACTGCTGGCACCTCAGCATCTTCGTTAAAGGGTTCTGGGCTACTCACAGCGCACACATTAATACCATCATTAACATTTACAGTGGAGGTTACATCTTTCTTCCTCCACAAGTCCCAGAACACTGGGAAGTCTCTCCCCAGGATCACACTGTGCATCAGGGACTTGACCACACCCACTTCATGGCAGGCGGTTCCACAGGAAGTCTCTAGAGTGACCAAAGCGGTGGGGTATTCTTTAGTGTCCCCATGTATGCACAGGACCCCTATACTATGTCCGCTGAATGTTCCAGGGTCTATCAGGCTGGCATGCAACAAGGTTACCAGACTCCCAGAATCCAGCAAGGCACTCACAGTACACCCTTCCATTTTTACGACACATATTTGTTGCTCAGTCTCGTAAACAGTCTCAGCAGAACAAACAGGACGTGCAAACAAGGATATTCGCCTTGTTGCATTACACTTCATTGGCTCAGTAGTCAGGGGACAATTGGCAGCAATATGCCCAGGTCCATAACACCGCCAGCACTGTATGCGGCCCCGGTCCCCAACTTGAGACCCTGGTCTGGCCTTCAGTGTCTCTCTGGGATTTCTTCCCTCCGTCTGCTCCCCTTCTGAGCCACCTCCCTTAAAGACATTTCTCACCCCTCTAGTAAATGGAACAGTCTTACCGGGTGCTCCGCACGATTTGCTGTTCCTGGGGTTAGAACATCCAGGCGGTACTTCTTGGAGTAGATCCTGAGTAGCTCTGTACCTTTCAATCAGGTTCACCAGCTGTTCCGCATCTGTAGGATCTCCTTGACCGACCCAACGCTGAACCTTCGGTGGTAAGGAGCGGATGTATTTGTCAAGCACCACTCTCTCCACGATCTGCGCAGGGGTTGATTCCTCTGGCTGTAGCCATTTCCTTGCAAGATGGACAAGATCATACATTTGTGATCGCGCAGGTAGGTGTTCCGCGAAAGTCCAGTTGTGCACCCGTCGAGCACGCACATTCATATTAACACCCAGACGGGCAAGGATCTCACCCTTCAGCTTGGAGTAATCCTTGGCATCCTGCTCATTGAGATCAAAGTACGCCTTTTGCGGCTTTCCGGTTAGGAAAGGTGCCACCACTGCTACCCACTGATTTGAAGGTAACTTCTCTCGTTCTGCCACTCGCTCAAACACCATGAGATAGGCCTCAATGTCGTCGGTGGATGTCATCTTCTGCAGAGATGTCTGTACCGCTGCACGAGTGGTTTGGCGCAAACCATGAGGCCCCGCTGACCTCTCCACTGAGGCCTGAATTTGTATTTGCAAATAGCGATTAATTTGCTGCTGTTTTTTTAAGGCCAGTCTGTGGGCTTCACCCAGCAGAATATTGGTTTCATCCTGTGCACACATGGCTTCCTCATGCACCATTCACTGAGTCGCGCTGGCTTCTTGCAGAGCTGTGCTTATCTTCCCCTGGTTAATATTAGCCTGAATCAGCTGTTTAAGTATTTCATCCATTTTAACAGTCTCTTTTAAATAGGTGTATGTCTCTTTAAGACCGCACCCGTATTCTCCACCATATGTGAGGGTTTAGCATCAGGAGAGGTTGGTACAGCGGTTTCTTTGTAGCCAGAGACAGGGACACCGTGCATTAAAAGTCATAACAGGGCTTTGCCTGTGTTTTTATTCTTGTCAAAGAAACAGCCTCTTGTACAACAAGGCAAAATACAAAATAAATCCTGCTCGTCTGAGCACTAACTAAACAAGATATTATCTAACTATACCGAGTGCCTTCCTACCAGGCACTGGACACAAAGTAAAACAGGTCTTTACTCACATAGAATACAGGCTACTCCAGCCTTAGTAGTCTCCAGTCTGAGTCAGGGGTGAGACTCACACACACTGTGTCTGCACCTTTTTATACACAGGCTACAGGTGCAGCTAATTGAGCAGCAGCCTTGTCCTACAACCAGAGATGGACTAAGGATTGGGGAACCCGCCCTGCTCTTCTCCAATCCAACTCCAGGCCCTTTTTCCGGCTTTTCCTTAAGCCGAGATTGGAGAGCTAGAGCTTTCTATTGCAAGAACTACTCATTCCCTGGAGCTTAGGATACATATGACAGGATTCTAGGGGAAATGTACCTTCCCTCAATGACTTTACCTGTCACTGTCTCACAATATATATACACTACCATTCAAAAGTTTAGGGTCACTTAGAAATTTCCTTATTTTTGAAAGAAAAGCACCGTTTTTTTCAATGAAGATAAAATAAAATTAATCAGAAATACACTCTATACGTTGTTAATGTGCTAAATGACTATTCTAGCTGCAAATGTCTGGTTTTTAATGCAATATCTACATAGGTGTATAGATGCCCATTTCCAGCAACCATCACTCCAGTGTTCTAATGGTACATTGTGTTTGCTAACTGTGTTAGAAGGCTAATGGATGATTAGAAAACACTTGAAAACCCTTGTGCAATTATGTTAGCACCGCTGTAAACAGTTTTGCTGTTTAGAGGAGCTATAAAACTGACCTTCCTTTGAGCTAGTTGAGAATCTGGAGCATTACATTTGTGGGTTTGATTAAACTCTCAAAATGGCTAGAAAAAGAGAGCTTTGATGTGAAACTCGACAATCTATTCTTGTTCTTCGAAATGAAGGCTATTCCATACGAGAAATTGCCAAGAAACTGAAGATTTCCTACAACGGTGTGTACTACTCCCTTCAGAGTACAGCACAAACAGGATCTAACCAGAGTAGAAAGAGAAGTGGGAGGCCCCGCTGCACAACTGAGCAACAAGACAAGTACATTAGAGTCTCTAGTTTGAGAAATAGACGCCTCACAGGTCCTCAACTGGCAGCTTCATTAAATCAACGTCTACAGTGAAGAGGCGACTCCGGGATGCTGGCCTTCAGGGCTGAGTGGCAAATAAAAAGCCATATCTGAGACTGGCTAATAAAAGGAAAAGATTAATATGGGCAAAAGCACACAGACATTGGACAGAGGAAGATTCGAAAAAAGTGTTATGGACAGACGAATCGAAGTTTAAGGTGTTTGGATCACATAGAAGAACATTTGTGAGACGCAGAACAACTGAAAAGATGCTGGAAGAGTGCCTGACGCCATCTGTCAAGCATGGTGGAGGTAATGTGATGGTCTGGCGTTGCTTTGGTGCTGGTAAAGTGGGAGATTTGTACAAGGTAAAAGGGATTTTGAATAAGGAAGACTATCACTCCATTTTGCAACGCCATGCCATACCCTGTGGACAGCGCTTGATTGGAACCAATTTTATCCTACAACAGGACAATGACCCAAAGCACACCTCCAAATTATGCAAGAACTATTTAGGGAAGAAGCAGGCAGCTGGTATTCTATCTGTAATGGAGTGGCCAGCGCAGTCACCAGATCTCAACCCCATAGAGCTGTTGTGGGAGCAGCTTGACCGTATGGTACGCAAGAAGTGCCCATCAAGCCAATCCAACTTGTGGGAGGGCCTTCTGGAAGCATGGGGTGAAATTTCTCCCGATTACCTCAGCAAATGAACAGCTAGCATGCCAAAGGTCTGCAATGCTGTAATTGCTGCAAATGGAGCATTCTTTGGTTTAAGTTTGAAGGAGAAAATTATTATTTCAAATAAAAATTATAATATAGAAAAGAAACCATAGGAGCTTGAGGAAGGTTCTGTGGTACCGTTCCTTTGTCCTATGGTTTCTTCTACAAATTCATTGTGGAAGTGATTCATCCTCTGGTAATATGCACATGGCCTAATATTTAGCTATCTTGGAGTGCTGTGTTCATGTGTCTGGTCTGTGTGTGTATATATATATATATATATATATATATATATATATATATATATATACATGTATAATTTATTTTTATGTGGGGTTTTTTTCCCGGTAATTTCGTGTGACATAGTTCAGTTTGAAACAAAAATGTAATGCGTTTTTTTTTTTTTTTAAATTAACCCCCTTCCCGCAAATGGGCGTTACTTTACGTCCTTTTTAGCGGTGCTTTCCCGCAAATGAGCGTACACTAACACCCTGAGGATGAAGCAGGCACAGGAGCTGTGCTCGCTTCATCTTCAGCAGATGTCGGCTGTAATAACAGCTGAAATCCCACTGCAATGGCGGCGATCACAGTTATCTCCGATTGCCGCTGCTTAACCCCTTAAATGCTGTTGTCAGCTCCCTCTGTACCCCATTGCCCCCCTCCCGTGAAAAATCGCGGGGTGCAGATGGTTGCTATGGCAACTAGAAAGCATAGCAACGGCTTCCCGGTCGGCCAGGAACGGAAGACTATTAGATTCTAATGTAAAATGACAGTTACAATACACTGCACTACATAAGTAGTAGAGTATATTGTACAGGGGATCAGAATATCAGATCCTCAAGACCTCAAGTAAGTGTAAAAATAAAAGTTTTAGAAAAATAAATAAAGTTTATGTAATAAAAACAATAACCGCCCTGTGTCCTTGATCAAGTCCTTTATAAATGAAAAAATAAAAGAAACTATGCATAATAGGTATTGCCGTGTTCGTATCGACCTGAACTATAGAAATATCACATTATTTCTCCTGTGAACATCGTAAAAAAATAATATTAAAAACAATGGCAGAATTTCCTTTTTTGGTCATGTGGTTTCCAAAAAAATTGAATAAAAGTGGTAAAAAAGTCGCAAGTACTCCAAAATGGTACCAATAAAAACTACAGTTTGTCACGCAAAGCCCTCACTTCACTCAATTGACAAAAAAATAAAAAAGTTATGGCTCTCAGGATGTGGTGATACTAGGACATTATTTTATTTAGAAAAAAAAGTGTTTTTACTGTGTAAAAGTAGTAAAACATTTAAAAACTATATAAATTTGGTATTGCTGTAATCGTATGAAACCGCAGAATAAAGTAAACATGTTGTTTATACTGCACAGAGAACGCCGTTAGAAATGTATTAAAAAAAAACAATGAGAGAATTTTTGTTTTTTGGTCTTCTCGCCTCCAAAAATAATTGAATAAAAACTGATAAAAAAAAAAGCATATACCCCAAAATGATACTAATAAAAACTAAAGCTCGTCCCATGAAAATCAAGCACTCACACAGCTCGTCAATGGAAAAATAAAAAGTTATGACTCTCGGAACGCAATAATGCAAAACAACGGCCCAGACTAATTTATATATGCAGCAGTTCTTCATCTAAAACCCCATGTCATCATTTGCTAGCCCCCCACTGGAAGACCCTGTAAATGCAGTGGAAACTATGAGATTTTGGGGTCTTGTGCTGCATATGGGGCTAGTGAAGAAGTCAAAGATTAGGCAATGCTGGAGTGCGGATATTTTGTACAATACCATAGACAACCTTTAGAAGTGCGACTCCTGCCCCCAAAAAAACGGCCTGTGCATAAAGGATTGGTTCAAAGTGTACATCACTGTCCATGGATAATTAATTTTATTATTTATATACCCCATTATTACATCATCCTATTATGACCTGATGCACTCCGCCCAGCTTACATATGCCCCCACATTATAAACTGAAACACCAGTAAAACACTAAGGCTGTGTTCACATCAGCGTTGTCCTTCTGTTGAGGGGTTCCATCGGAGGTTTCCGTCAGGGGAAACCCTCAACGAAAAGGCAAACAGAAACCTTAGCTTCCGTTTGCATCACCGTTGATCTCAAATGGTGGCTGCGCTATTGATTCCGTCAAAAACAACGGAACCCTGTTACAACGGTGACAAACGAAAACCATTAGCAAAATTTCTATCACCGTTGCCATCAGTGGTGATGCAAACGGAAGCTAAGGTTTACATTTGCCTTTCCATTGAGGGGTTCCCCCCACGAAAACCTCCGATGGAACTCCTCAACGGAAGGACTACTACCAAGCAATATCTGCTCTCCAAAAGCCAAACAGCCGTTGATGACCACATATGGGGTATGTCCTTGCTCACGAGAAATTGTGTAACAAATTTTGGGGTGTATTTTCCCCTATAGTCTTTGTGCAAATGAAACATTATGAGCTAAATCGACATAATTATTGGAAAAAAAAAATGTTTTCATTTTCACAGCTCAATTCTAATAAATCTATAAAACACCTGATGGATCAAAATGCTCACTACACCTCTAATTTAATTCTTTGAGGGGTATAGTCTCCAAAATGGGATCACATCTGGGGAATTTCTACTGTACTGGTACTTAAGGGTCTCAGCAAATGCGACATGGCTCCCAGAAACAAATTAAGCAAAATCTGCGCTGCAAATCCAAATGGCAAATAAAGGAGAAAAATTCTGAGCCCTGCCGTGGGTCCAAACAGCAGTTTATTACCACATATGGGGTATTGCCGTAATCGGGAGAAATTGCTTTACAAAGGTGCTTTTTCTCCTTTATTTCTTGTAAAAATGGGAAAATTCTATGTTTTTGTCAGAAAAAAAAAAAGTAGATTTTCATCTTCACAAACTAATTCCAATAAATTCAGCAAAACACCTGTGGGGTAAAAATGCTAACTATACCACTAGAAAAATTCCTTGAGTGTAGTTTCCAAAATGGGGTAACTTTTGGAGGTTTCCATTTTTTTGGTCCCTCCAGTGTGTTGCTAATGCGTCATGACACTAAAAACCATTCCAGCAAAATCTATGCTCCAAAATCCAAATGACGCTTCTTCCCTTCTGAGCCCTGCCCTGGGTCCAAGCAGCAGTTTATTACCAAATATGGGGTATTGCCGTAATCGGGAGAAATTGCTTTAGTAATGGCGCTCTTACCTAAAAGCAACTGAGGTCGCAAGCGCCGCATAACCATACCTACGGACGTAATCTCTGTCTGAAGAAGGTCGAATGTATAGACCGAAACGTTAAACCTATTTTTGGATTACTACTTTTCGCTATATGTGAAATAAAATATCACTTGTGGCATAATACCTTGGAGTGCAGAGTTCCCATTTTTTATCTTTAAAACAAAGGTCATAGATTCTGTAGATACTATGAAAATTTATATATATATATATATATATATATATATATATATATATATTAATTTCCTATTGCTAAACTCCAACAAAAGCACAATATTACATTTTTACAAATAGAAAAGAAACTAAACTGGCAGTAGCACCAGTATAACATATCAATGCTCAGATTAACAAAAAAAGGTGTCTGTTCAATGCAGTAAAATTAATATTCTGTATAAAATAATATTTATTTGAATTCTGTAAACCTAGTGTTCTGACCTTGTGATCATCATCAAGTATAAGTTCATACATGGTGTATTTGTTTTAGACTCAGAATTTTGCACAAACTACAATGCAAGTGAAAAGGGTTTTAAAAACGAGTGAAATCCGCAGCCAAATCTGCTACAAAATATTCATGTAACACGTGGATACAAAGGCTAGTTCCATAGCGTATTTTATATGTTCTGTGTGAAGCCAGACTAAAATTGAGTAAAAACATACACTAATCAGCCATAACATTAAAACCAGCTGCCTAAGGTTGGGTTCCCACAGTGCAGATTTTGCATGCATTTTTTTAGCCAAAACCAGAATTGGATCCAGGAGATCAGACCTATAAGGCCTTCCTTTATATATTTCTTCTGTTTAGATTCCATTCCTGGCTTTGGCAAAAAAAAAAAAACACGCGTGCAAATCTGCACTGTGGGAACCCAGCCTAATACTGTGTAGGTTCCCCTCGTTCCACCAAAACAGCTCTGACCGATTGAGGCAGGGGCATAGCTAGGGGGGTAGACGGGGCCCCCCGGGTGCAACTAGGAAGGGAGGGTGGACGCCCTAGCGCCCCTACTGACCAGGTGCCGCTGCTGCTAAGGGGCTGCATAATGGACTGGGCGGCACAGGTCCCCTCATTCCCGGGAGGGGTTGCCTGCACTGAGCATCTGGGGCCCGGGTTACTGCCACATTCAATTGTATCTGCGTCCTTAGGACGCAGATACAATTAAATTTTATGGTGGAGCAAGGTGCTAGCTCCATGTTCCCTAAGTCGCTGGGACATGATCCCTGTGCAGGCTCGTGCGATGACGTCAATGAATCACGCCGGCCTACGCGAGGATCTCGTCTCATAGGCTGCTGAGGAGGCTGTTGAGCTGCTCCATTCGTCGTGGGAAAGGGGGTAGGTGATTATAAGTTATTTTTATTTGTTTGGGGGCTGTGTGTCGTTAGCTACAATGGTGGGCTGTGTGTCGCTATGTACAAGGGGGGCTGTATTTCGCTATCTACAAGGGGGCTGTGTGGCTTTATCTTTGAGGGGGCTGTGTGGCACTATCCAAGGGGGGTAGCATTATCTACTAGGGTACTAGGGGGGAGTGTGGCACTATCTACTAGGGAGCTGTGGCTTTATCTACAGCTATCTGCAAAGGGTGTGTGGCACTATCTACTAGGGGGGAGTATGGCAATATGTACAGGGGGTGTGTTTGGCACTATCTACAAGTGGGGAGTGTGGCAATATCTACAAGAGGAGACTGTTCATTATATTACCATACAGTCTCCTTAGCCTCAGTTATACAACCTGTTTTAGTCAGGCATCCTGACCTCTTTAATATATTTTCTTTTAATTTATTGTTATGTGAACTACCTTATTTACAAATGGTTTTATGGTCGAGTTACATAACAAAAATGGAAAAAAAATTACACCTCATTGATTGGTAGAGAAAGCAAACATGGCGAGGGGGTAGGAAATGTCGGGAAAGAAGTTGGGGGTGGCGCCAAACTAAGTCTTTGCCTTCGGTGCAGGAGAACCTAGCTACGCCTCTGACTCGAGGCATGGACTCCACAAGACCTCTGAAGGTGTCCTGTGGCATCTCGCAGCAAGACATTAGCATCAGATCCTTAAAGTCATGTAAGTTGCAAGAATGGAGTTGTTTTTCCTGCACAATCCACAGATGCTCAATCGGATTGAGATCTGGGGAATTTGGATACCAAGTCAACACCTTAAACTCTTTATCATGTTCTTTAAACCATTCTTGAATAATTTTTGCAGGCTAGCAGCATCCATTATTCTGCTAAAAGAGGCCACTGCCATTAGGGAATACCGTGGTTATGAAGGGGGTGTACTTGGTCAACAATATTTAGATAGGAGGTGTGTGTCAAAGTAACATCCACATGAATGCCAGGGCCCAAAGTTTTCCAGCAGAACATTTCCCAGAGCATCACATTGCATCTGCCGGCTTACCTTCTTCCCATAGTTCATTCTGATACCATATCTTCTGCAGGTAGGTGATGCACAAACACCCTACCATCTGCTGGATGTAAAAGAAAACATAATTCATCAGACCAGGCCACCTTCTTTCACTGCACCATGGTCCTGTTCTGATATTCACATGCTTATTATAGGCGCTTTAGCAGTGGACAGGGATCAGCATGGGCACTGTGACCAGTCTGCAGCTACATGCCCAAAAGGTAGCAAGCTGCTATGCACTATGCGTTCTGACACCCTTCTATCATAGCCAGCATTATCTTTTTTAGTAATTTGTGCTACAGTAAATCTTCTTTGTGATCGGACCACACTGGCTAGCCTTCGCTACCCACGTGCTTCAATAAGTCTTAAGCGCCCATGACCATGTCTCTGGTTCACCAGGTGTCTTTCTTTGGACTACGTTAGGCAGGTACTAACATCTGCAAACCAGAAACATGCCGTTATGGAGATGCTCTGACCCAGCCTTCCTGCCATGTACAGAAGCCTATGAGGACCAGCCTGAGGCTGGTCATCGTAGGCTTCCTGTCAGCGTGACTGTCACGTCACAAAGACAGTTGGAATGCATTACACTACGTAGGTAAGTCTTTTATTATAGGAAAAAAATTAACACGTAAAAAAAAAGTACCCATATTTGGTATCACCGCGTTTGTAACGACCCCAACTATAAAACTATAATATTATTTTTCCCGCAAATAAAATAAACTAAAAACAATGCCAGAATCACTATTTTTTGGTCACCACCTCACCCAAAATATACAATAAAAAGTGATCAAAAAGTCGCATGTACGCCAAAATAGTATCAATACAAACTACAACCCGTCCCGCAAAAAACAAGCCCTTACACAGCTTTTTTGACTGAAAATAAAAAAGTTACGGCTCTCAGAATATGATGACACAAAAAATAATTTATTTCATAATTAAGTTATTTTATTGCGCAAACGCTGCAAAATGCAAAAAAAGCTATATTCATATGGTATCGCCATAATTGTACCGACCCGCAGAATAAAATATAAAGGTCATTTATAGTCCAGGGTGAATGCCGTAAAAAAGAAATAAAAGTCATTGTCAGAATTGATGGTTTTTAGTCACCTTGCTTGCCGAAAAATGTAATAAAAAGTGATTAAAAAAAATCGCATGTACCCCAAAATGGTACCAATGAAAATTACAGATTGTCCTGCAACAAATAAGCCCTCACACAGCTCCGGTGGTGACAAAATAAAAAAGTTCCGGCTCCGAGAATATGGCGATGCAAAATGTGCAGTGTTCCAAAAGCGGATAAGATCGGGCGCCATTTATCAGTGCGACACTGGCCACATATCTGCAGATTATTATTTATTTACCCCATTATTATACCCTCTTATTATGCCCCTGATGTACTCTGCCCAATCTACATGTGCCCCCACATTATAAACTGAAATACCAGCAAAACGCCAGAGCTACTACCAAGCAAAATCTGCGCTCCCTAAGGCCAAATGCCGCTCCCTCCCTTCTGAGCCCACAGCGTGCCCAAACAGCAGTTTACGTCCACAGATATGGCATCGCCATACCTGGGAGAACCCTGTTAATATTTTATGAGGTATTTGTGGCACAAACTGGGCACAACATATAATGCACTAAAATGTCATATCAGTGGAAAATTGTATTTTCACTCTGCACCATCCGCTGCGCATTAAACCCTTCGCGCACCATGACTTAATAGCATGTCATGATGTGGGGGGTGATATATGGAGCGTCTCACGCGCTGAGCCCGCGCCATACACTGCGGGTGTCAGCTGTGTATGACAGCTGATACTCGGGACTAACGGACAGAAACCGCGATTGCGCTTACAGGAGCCTGTAAAAATGACAATATACTGCAATACATTAGTATTGCAGTGTATTCTACTAGTGATCTAATGATTGCTGGTTCAAGTCTCCTATGGGGACTAATAAAATGTGCAAAAACAAAAGTAAATAGTTATTATTAGTGGAAAAAATTAAATAAATATTTAAAGTCCAAAAAGAAACCCTTTTCACATTTTTTCTCTAAAGTAATGTAAAAAAATTAAAAAAATACACAAAATTGGTATCGTAAAAGTCCAAACTATTACAATATACCATTATTGATCTCGCACGGTGAACGCCGTGAAAAATAAAGAATTTGAAACTGCAAAATCGCTGTTTTTTGGTCACCTTGGCTCTACCAAAAAATGTAATAAAAACTGCTAAAAAAGTCGTATGTACCAAAAAAATGGTACCAATAAAAACGACAGCTCGTCCCGCAAAAAATAAGCCCTCACACCACGCTATTGACGGAAAAATAAAAAAGTTGTGGCTCTCGGAAAGCGGGGAGGAAAAACGAAAAAGAAAAAGCAAAACATGGATCAGTTCGGAAAGGGTTAATTACTTTCTAATGAAAAAACATTTATGACCACATGTGGGGTATTGCCGTACTCGAGAGAAATTGCTTTACAAATGTTGGGGTGCTTTTTACTCCTTTATCCTTTGTGAAATTTAAAAAATGCAACTTTTTAGTGGAAATAATGTTGATATTAATTTTCACGGCCTAATTCTAATAAATTCTGCAAAAGACGTGTGGGGTCTAAATGCTCACTATACCCCTAGTATTCCCAATTGAGGTTACTTTTGGGGGGCTTCCACTGTTTTGGTCCCTCGGCGGCTTTGCAAATTCGACATGACACCCAACTATTCCAGCTAAATTTGAGCTCCAAAAGCCAAATAGCGCTCCTTCCCTTCTAAGACCCGGTGTGGGTCCAAACAGCACTTTATTACCACATATGGCATATTCACGTAATGGGGAGAAATTCTTTGACAAATGTTGGGGCGCTTTTTCTCCTTTATTCCTTGTAAAAATTAAAAATGTCTACGTTTTTACAGAAAAAAAAAGTAGATTTTTACCTTTACAGACTAATTCCATGAATTCAGCAAAACAACTGTTGGGTCAAAATGCTAACTTTACCCCTAGAAAAATTCCTTGAGGGTGTAGTTTCCAAAATGGGTTCACTTTTGGGGGGTTTCCACTGTTTTCATCCCTCCAGTGCATTGCAAACGTGACACGGCACTGAAAACTATTCCAGCAAAATCAGAAATCCAAAATCCAAATGGTGCCCCTTCTCTTCTGAGCTTTGCTGTGGGTCCAAACAGCAGTTTATTACCACACATAGGGTATTGCTATAATCCGAAGAAATTGCTTTACATATGTTGGGGTGTTTTTATACTTTATTTCTTGTAAAAATTAAAAATTTCTACGTTTTTTTCACAAAAAAAGTAGATTTTCATCTTCACATACCAATTCAAATAAATTTAGCAAAAAAACTGTGGGTTCAAGATGCTAACTAGATAAATTCCTTGAGGGGTGTAGTTTCCAAAATGTGTTCACTTTTGGGGGGTCTTTACTGTTTTGGTACCACAAGACCTATTTAAACCTGACATGGTGCCTAAAATATATTCTAAAAAAAGGAGGCCCCAAAATCCAGTAGGTGCACCTTTGCTTCAGAGGCCAGTGTTTCAGTCCATTACCGCACTAGGACCACATGTGGGATATTTCTAAAAACTGCAGAATCTGGGCAATAAATATGGAGTTGTATTTCTCGAGTAAAACCTTTTTATTACAAATGAATTTTGGCAAAAAAAATTTAATTTGTAAATTTCACCTCTAATTTGCTTTCATTCCTGTGAAACGCCTAAAGGGTTAAAATACTTTCTGAGTGCTGTTTTGAATACTTTGAGGGGTGCAGTTTTCAAAATGAGGTGATTTATGGGGACTTTCGAATATATAAGGCTCTTAAAGCCACTTCAGAACTGAACTGGTCCCTTAAAAAATAGGCTTTTGAAATTTTCTTGAAAATATGAGAAATTGCTGCTAAAGTTCTAAGCCTTGTAACGTCCTAGAAAAATAGAAGAATGTTCAAAAAATGATGCAAACATAAAGTAGACATATGGGAAATATAAACTAGTATGTATTTTGTGTGGTATTACTATCTGTTTTACAAGTAGATACATTTAAATTTAGAAAAATGCAAATTTTTGCTGATTTTATCTAAATCTTGGTGTTTATTTACAAATAAATATTGAATTTATCGACCACATTTTTTCCCTAACAAAGTACAATATGTCACGAGAAAACAATCTCAGTTTCACTTGGATAGGTAAAAGCATTCCAGAGTTATTACCACATAAAGTGACACATGTCAGATCGGCTTCGTCCTGAAGGCCAAAACAGGCTCAGTCCTGAAGGGGTTAATGTTACAGCTGATCTGTGTAGATTTCATTTAACACATCACCGGATGTGCTCAAACTTCATATTATAGATTTTGTCCCTACGTATTGGCAAAGAAATACCTGCAATAATGTCTGTGTACATACACTGTAACCCTTGTGGCTATGGTCATCAAGACCAGAACTCATGGAATTAACTTGTATAAATTGGGAATCTGAATCCTGTGGACCTTATAAAGGTACCAGGTTTTTGTCAATAACTTCATTTGTTCCAGGAGACACCATTTTGTTTAAGTAGTGGTGGCATGAGCTGTTGTATCTCTTCTGCATTAATATAATGTTAAATAAATGTTCTCAATTTTCCAAATCATTTTTCGACTCTTTATTGCGCTCCTTCTCTTAATTTTATTGTGAGAGGGACATACCATATGGGAATAAAAGGGTTAGGCCTTGTTTACACGAGCGCGTCCGATTTGCATCCGGAAAAAAAGATGTTTTTTTCATGAATATGACTGTCCGTGTTGCGTCAGTGTGCTTTGCGTGTGGCATCCGTTTTTCTTGCTCTAGTGAGCTCTCAGAATCCCCCCCTCCTTTATCCTGGCTAGTGCCGGGAGAAACGAGGGGTTTGAACGGTCTAACCTCCTGCACTGTGTGTCGCCATTTTTTGAGCTAACACACAGTGTAGAAGGTTTACATACACTAGTAAACACACAGTATAACACTTACATACACAGAAATCACTTACCTGCTCCAGTCGCCGCTGCTCCCTCCGGTCCGTCCGCTCCGTCTGCTGCCGCTGCTCCATGTGCACAAGTCCGGAAGCCGCGACCGGAAGTAGTAATCTTACTGTCCGGCCGCGACTTCCGGTCCACAGGAAAATGGCGCCGGACGGCGCGCATTTCAAATTGGACTGTGTGGGAGCGGCGCATGCGCCGTTCCCACACACACGGCGTACACCATAGTGGATGGAACGGGCCCCGTTCGCATTCCCTATGGGACTGTGGCTGCCGTATTCCATGTCTGTATGTGTCGTCAATCGACACACACAGAAATGGAAAAAAAATGGCAGCCCCCATAGGGAAGAAAAAGTGTAAAAATAGAAAAAAGTAACACACAAACACACAAATAAATATAGACGTTTTTAATAAAACCCTAACATAAAACTGATATTAAAAAAAAAATTTTGGTGACACTGTTCCTTTAAGTGCCTCTTTACCAGAAGTACTGCAGCATGCATAAAAAACAGAGAGGCCTCCTTAAAACACAGTGTGGCCAAAGACTCAGAAAGCGTTAGAGCAGGGCACTATGCAGCGAAAAACATGTTTTTAGTCAAGAATAAGAACCAGAGTGATGTCCTTTTATTGACCACAATACACAGCAACGGAAACACCCGTGTCCCTGAAGTACCACTACAGTGAACCCCAAGCCAAATTGCATCCTGGGCTATAATAAATACATGGGAAAGGTGTGAATAATAAAAAAGCTAGCCATACACATTGTACAGATTGCATTGTATAACACTTACTGCAGAGGCGTAGTTAGGTTCTCCAGCATCCGGGGCAAGATTCAGTTTGGCGCCCCCCCCCCCCACATGTAGATAGTGCCACACACACCCTCCTGTAAATAGAACTACACCCCCACCATGTACATAGCGCCATTGGAGCTCCCTAGAGGAGCCCCTGACGTCACTGTCCATATATGGATAGTGCTGTCAGGGGCTTCTCCAGAAGCGGAATCCCTAGGAAGAGTTTTGGCAACGCTTTGGCCGGGGATTCCTCCATACCTCCCAACTTTCAAGTATCACAAAGAGGGACAACTGATGTGGCACGCATAGCAACACAGTATAATGCCGTCTAGCTGCCCCCACACAGTATAATGCCCCCATAGCTACCACCATACAGTATAATGCCCCATAGATTCTCCCATGCAGCATAATGCCCACACAGATGCCCCCATACAGTATAATGCCCACACAGATGCCCACATGCAGTATAATGCCCAATTATTTTCCCCTATACAGCATAAAGCCCCTATAGCTGCTCCCATACAGCATAATGCCCCTATAGCTACCACCATACAGTGTAATGCCCCTACAGCTAACCCCATACAGTATAATGCCCCCATAGAGTATAATGCCTCCATAGCTGTTCTATACAGTATAATGCCCTATAGCTGCCCTATAGAGCCTAATGCCCAGAAAGTTGCCCCATACAGCATAATGCCCCCATACAGTATAATGCCCTATAGCTGCCGCCATACAGTAGAATACCCCTTAGCTGCAATCATACAGTATAATGCCCCCACAGCTGCGACCATACAGTATACTGCTCCCACAGCTGCCCCATATAGTATAATGCCCCTATAGCTTCCCTCATACAGTATAATGCCCCCATACAGTATTATGCCCCCTAAGATGCCCCTAGTGCCAGTGTCCCCTGTAGATAGTGTCTCTATATAGTGCCACAGTGCTCATGTAGATAGTGCCACATCCCTGTAGCTAGCACTACCTTCTCCCCCCCTTAGGATAGCGCCATTGGGACTCCCTCTAGGAGCAGAATCCCCAGCCAGAGCCTAGATGCCACTGTTCATATATGGACAGTAACATCACTTATGTCACTGTCCATATATGGACAGTAACTTCAGCGGCTACTCCTGGAGCGTAATCCCCTGCCAGAGCGTCGGCAACGGGGATTCCGCTTCAGAGGAGCCACTGACATCACTGTCCATATATGGACAGTGATGTCAAGGGCTTTCCCGGGCACTTAAATAGCAGTGTGCCCGGGGAGTCCTCGGCGAGCGAAGGAGCTCCCTCTGCTCCTCCGCTCTGAACTGATGCTGAAGCAGGGAGCTAATTGTTCCTTGCTTCAGCAATAGGCTCAACTGTATCTGCATCCTGAGGACGCAGAAACAGTTGACTGCGGATAATACCCCCAGCTGTTCGGGACGGTTGGGAGGTATTATTCCTCTCCTGTAGGAGGAGCCCCTGACGTCGCTGTCCATATATGGATAGTGACGTCAAGGGGATTCTACTTCAGGAGGAGTGTTTAAGTGTATATGCGCCCGGCCCGGCGCCTCCCTTACCGTCTCTCCCAGTTGCGCCTTGGGAACATTCCCCGCCTGCCCCTGCTTACTGTACATGCTATCCCAATGTGCAGTCCAGACAGGAACAGTCCTTAATATTTGAAAGGTGGTTATCAAGGCAATTCGATCTGGAAAGAGGAGAGTCCAAGCACATCTGCTGGAATCAGGGGCGCCCATATTGTACCAGGGCAACACTTTCCCAATGAAGTTTACCAAATTGCAGAGAAGGAAAGTTCCCAAAAAAGGTGCAGAGTGTGTTACAAAAACTTATCAGTGCAACACCTGCCCCGATAAACCTGGCCTATGCATAAAGGATTGTTTCAAAGTGTACCACACATCTATGGATTATTATTTTTATTATTTATATACCGTTATTATACTATCCTATTATACCATTCTGCACTCTGCACAGCTTACATATGCCCCCTTAATATAAATGAAAATACCAGTAAAACTTCTTATTATACCTCTAGATGAGGATTCCAAAAAGGGGTCAGTTCTGCGGGTTTCCACTGTACTGCTACCTCATTGGCTCTGCAAAAGCGACATAGCACCAAAAAAACAATCCAGCAAAATCTGCACTCCAAAAGCCAGAGCGCTTCTTTCTTTATTGAGCCCTGCGGTGTGCCCACACAGTAGTTTATGACCACATATGGGATATGTCCGTACTCAGGAGAAATTATTGCACAAATTATGGGGTGCCTTTTCTCCTTTATTCCTTGTGAAAATGAAAAATTTGAGCTAAAACTGCATATTATTGGAAAAAATTAAATTTTTCATTTTCACAGCCCAATTCTAATAAAATCTATGAAACACCTGTGAGGTCAAAATGCTCACTGACCCTAGATGAATTCCATGGGGGTGTGGATACCAAAAATCCACCAGGTGCTGCTTAATTTCTGAGGCCTGTGTTTCAGTTAAGTAGCACACCAGGGTCACATACGGGATATTTCTAAAAACTGCAGAATCAGGGTAATAAATATTGAGTTGCATCCTTTTTGTTAACACATGCTATATTGCAGAAAAAAGGATTAAAATTGAAAATCTGCAAAAACAAATGAAATGTTCAAATTTCACCTTCACTTTGCTATTGCTGTGAGACTCCTAACGTGTTAAGAAACTTTCTAAATTTTGTTTTGAATACTTTGAGGGGTGCAGTTTTTAAAATAGGGTGATTTATAGGGGGTTTCGACATGAAGACCCCTCAAAGGCACTTCAGAACTGAATTGGCCCTTAAAAAATAGGTTTTGGAAATTCTCTTGAAAATGGTAGAAATGGCCACCTAACTTAACTGGTTCCCAACCCCGGCTGTATATAAACGGCCGGAAGTCAAGATGCTTAAACCCGCGCCATAGCAGACATACATAGCGAGTTTTATCTGGCTGCTCAAGCGATTGGGCTGCTAAATGACCCTGAAGAGAAGATACAGTAGAAGCAGCTTTCGCTGCTTATTTCTTCTCTGATCGCTTCATACTGTATAGAATAGAGGAAGCTGATGATAATCGCCGGGTGCCGTTAGTGGAATGCTGCTGCTGGGTCTAAGTAGTCCCAGCACAGCCATATTAGTGATAATAGTCACTGTAAGGGCAGATTCACACGAACGTTGCGTTTTTGCGCGCGCAAAAACCATTTGACAGCTGCGTGTGTCATGCGTGTCTGATGCGCGGCTGCGTGATTTTCGCGCAGCCGGCATCATAGAGATGAGGCTTGTCAACGCCCGTCACTGTCCAAGGTGCTGAAAGAGCTAAATCTTTCAGCACCCTCGACAGTGAATGCCGAACACAACAGCGAAAAACCTGTAAAAAAAAAAGATAAAGTTCCTACTTACCGAGAACTTCCCGGCCGTTGCCTTGGTGACGCGTCCTTGGTGACGCGCCTCTCTTGACATCGGGCCCCACCTCCCTGGATGACGCGGCAGTCCAAGTGACCGCTGCAGCCTGTGATTGGCTGCAGCCTGTGCTTGGCCTGTGATTGGCTGGAGCTGTCACTTGAACTGAAGTGTCATCCCGGGAGGTTGGACTGCAGGAAGGAGACAGGAGTAATTGGTAAGTTAGAACTTCGGGTTTTTTTACAGGTTAATGTATTTTGGGATCGCAAGTCACTGTCCATGGTGCTGAAACAGTTTAACTCTTTCAGCACCATGCACAGTGAATGTCTCCCGACGTCGCGGACCGGAAATTTTTTTGCCGGGTTCGGCCAAAACGAGTTTGGCCGAACCCGGTGAAGTTAGCTTCGGTTGTCGGGGTTCGCTCCTCGCAAAGACACTCCGTTTGGATGCTTGGAAACAGAAAAGCACGTGGTGCTTTTCTGTTTCCATTCATCCTTTTGACAGCTCGTGCGCTGTTTCAGTCTGTTCGCACGGAAGTGC
This sequence comes from Rhinoderma darwinii, assembly GCF_050947455.1. Lineage (NCBI taxonomy): Eukaryota > Metazoa > Chordata > Amphibia > Anura > Rhinodermatidae > Rhinoderma > Rhinoderma darwinii. Next base: position 84,321,456 of record NC_134691.1, read on the forward strand.
TTCCGTGCGACCTGCCTGGTTTTCACGCACCCATTGACTTCAATGGATGCGTGATGCGTGAAATACGCAGAGTTATTGAACCTGTCGCGTATTTTGCGCAGCGAACAAACGCTGCGCAAAATACACGGACTGTGTGTACTGCCCCATAGACTTCTATAGGGCATTGCGTGCCGCGCGAAAACCACGCGGCCTACACGCTGCCAAATCACGTTCGTGTGAATCCCCCCTAAGGGTATGTTCACACACAGTGTTTTCAGGCATATTTCGGGGCGTTTACGCCTCGAAAAACGCCTGAAAAGATGTAAGATGAACGCCTGCAAACATCTGCCCTTTGAAATCAATGGGAAAAACAGCATTTAGTTCATACGGGGCGTCTTTTTAGGGTATGTTCACACGGCGGGGGTCCGTAACGGCTGAAATTACGGGGATGTTTCAGCCTGAAAACATCCCCGTAATTTCAGCCGTACCGGCATGTGCAGGCGCTTGAACGCCGCGTCAATTACGGCCGTAATTAGCGCTGCTATTCATTGGAGTCAATGAATAGCGGCTCCAATTACGGCCAAAGAAGTGACAGGTCACTTCTTTGACGCGGGCGTCTAGTTACGTGCCGTCATTTGACAGCGGCGCGTAAATATACGCCTCGTGTGAACAGACAAACGTCTGCCCGTTGCTTTCAATGGGCAGATGTTTGTCAGCGCTATTGAGGCGCTATTTTCAGACGTAATTCGGGGCCAAAACGCCCGAATTACGTCCGTAAATAGGCCGTGTGAACATACCCTTACGCCGCTGTTTTAAAACACAGAGCGTAAAATACGCTCCGTAAAAAGAAGTGCATCTCACTTCTTGAGGCATTTTTTTCAGCTGATTTTCCATTGAACACTATGAACACTATGAAAAACACCTGAAAAAACGCCTGAAAAGAAGCCTCAAAAGAAGCTCCAAATTAAAAGAAGCTTAGGCCCTGTTCACACTGAGTTTTTTTTGACGAGTTTTTTGGCGTGGAAACCGCTCTGCAAAACTCATCAAAAACCGCCCAAAAATGCCTCCCATTGATTTCAATGGGAGGCAGACGAGTTTTTTTACCGCGAGCGGAAAAACCGCGTCGCGGTAAAAAGAAGCGGTTTCCGTCTCCAAAACCGTATTTCAATCAGTCAGAAGCAGGAAAAAAAAGCCTCGACTATTGTTTTGACGAGTTTTTGTCAAACCACTGTGCAAAAAACGGCAGTTTTTGCAGGCAGAATTTTCCTCCTGCAAAAAACTCTGTGTGAACACAGCCTAATTTTCAGCTTCAAAAACGCCTGAAAATCAGAGGCTGTTTTCTCTGAAAACAACTCCGTATTTTCAGACGTATTTTGTTAAGCGTGTGAACATACCTTTAGAGGGCTGTGCAGCCCCAGTTACAGTGGAAAAATAAGGTATAAAAGCAAAAAACACTAAATAAAGTCCTCCAAAGATCTTTTCAGACCTTTGAGGGACAGGCCATAATAATAAGAAAATAAAAGTAAAATAAAGTGCAAAAAAACGAAATAAATACACATAAAATACCCACCCCCACAAAAAACTTTCATTGTTGTAACACTAGCCCTAACCCATTTACCCTAAAATAGACATGTAATATATCAAAATTTATGGTAGATAATGACAATCACAAATAAAAGGGTAAAACTAAAAAAATTAGCTAAAAAGTAAAAAAGCATATTTTGTTTACTATTATTTTCAAATTATAAGCCCAGAAATAGTAACAAAAAAGGATGTGTATAAAAAATGCTAAAAAGGAAGCCTACATCGTTTACAAAAAAAAAAACATTGCAAAAACCACGTTGCTAGCCCAACAAATAAAAAAGTTATAGCAGTTTAACTAATGCGTGCTAAAAATGGGTAAACAGTGTCCGGTCCTGAAGACTCAAAATAGCCTGGTCCTGAACCGGTTAAAAAAATCCTAACGTCCTAAAGATAAAAATAATGTTAAAAAAAATAATGTCATCATTAACTAGACATATGGTAAATGTTAATTAGTAACTATTTTGTGTGATATAACTATCTGTCTTACAAGCGAAAAATGCAAACTTTTCCAAACTTCAATAATTTTTCTTTTTTCAAATAAACAATAAATGCATCGACAAAATTTTACCACGAACATAAACTAAAATGTGTCACAAGAAAACAGTCTCAGAATCACTTGGATTAGTAAAGGCATTTCAAAGTTATTAACAGATAAATTGACACATCTCAGGTTTGCAAAATGGGGCTGCGTCCACAAGGCCAAAACTGACTGCGGTGCCAAGGGGTTAAATGAAAAAAACTATAAGCTCAATGTCTCAATATAGCTGATGGGATCAGCTAACCCTTCTTTTTACTTTGTGTGTGCCTCCTAGAGTAAGCAACTATACCCAAGGTCATCATCTGTGTCCCCCAATGACACGGATGAGAATAAGGCCTCATTTACACGAGCGTATTATACGCGCGTGCGACGCGCGTGCTTTTCACGCGTGTCGTACGCACCTATAATAGTCTATGGGGCTGTTTAGACGATGCGTGAATTTTGCGCTGCGTGAGTGCGTTGCGTAAAACTCACGACATGTTCTATATTCTTGCGTTTTTCACGCAACACGCACCCATTGACTTCAATGGGTGCGTGAAAACAACGCATGCCACACTGACGGTCCTGCGTTGCATGCGCGAAAATCACGCAAGAGCTGTCAAAAGGATGAATGTAAACAGAAAAGCACCACGTGCTTTTCTGGTTACAAACATCCAAACGGAGTGTCAAATTAGAGATGAGCGCACCGAACTTCACCGGGTTCGGCCGAACTCGTTTTAACCGAACCCGGCAAAAAATGTTCGGGTACGCGACGTCAGGAGACAGTCACTGCCCACGGTGCTCAAAGACTTAAACTGTTTCAGCACCATGGACAGTGACTTTCGATCACAATATACATATACGTGTAAAAAAAACCAGAAGTTCTGACTTACCGATAAGTCCCGGCTCCTTCCTCCAGTCCGACCTCCCGGGATGACAATTCAGGCCAAGTGACAGCTGCAGCCAATCACAGGCCAAGCACAGGCTGCAGCCAATCACAGGCTGCAGCGGTCTCATGGCCTGCCGCGTCATCCTGGGAGGTGGGGCCGGATGACAAGAAAGGGACGCGTCACCAAGGCAACGGCCGGGAGACCGGACAGGAGGAAGCAGGCAGTTCATGGTAAGTGTGAACGTCTTTTTTTATTCACAGGTTGGTGTATATTGTGATCGGCATTCACTGTCGAGGGTGCTGAAAGAGTTACTGCCGATCAGTTAGCTCTTTCAGCACCTTGGACAGTGACGGGCGTCGACTACCTCATCTCTATGATGGCGGCTGCGCGAAAATCACGCAGCCGCGCATCATACACGGATGACACACGGAGCTGTCAATTGCCTTTTGCGCACGCAAAACGCAGCGTTTTTTTGCGCGCGCAAAACGCACACGCTCGTGTAAATGAGGCCTAACAGATAAGGGCCACAAAGCTGCAGAAAAAGTGATTGCCAAAGGGAGTAAAACTAACCTTAAAATGCTTTTCAAATAATCACATAAAAAAAAGGTTTAAAGTCTTAAAGTGTTAAAGATGATGGGGAGAAAGTGAACATCTGAAATTTTTTAAATTCACCATTAAATGTCACCTTTGTAACCCAGGAAAAGGTGCAGTGCCGCCTTAAAAATATTAAAATACAAATAAGATTGGGTCCAGATGCCATGCACCCCTGTGTTCTAGGTACTGACAGGGTCTGTTTTACAGGATTGGCATATTGCAAATGTGGTGCCGATATTCAAAACGGGTATAAGGCCTGATTTACACGAGCGTGTGCGTTTTGTGCGCGCAAAAGGCATTTGACAGCTCCGTGTGTCATCCGTGTATGATGCGCGGCTGCGTGATTTTCGCGCAGCCGCCATCATAGAGATGAGACTAGTCGACGCCCGTCACTGTCCAAGGTGCTGAAAGAGCTAACTGATCGGCAGTAACTCTTTCAGCACCCTCGACAGTGAGTTCCGATCACAATATACACCAACCTGTGAATCAAAAAAAGACGTTCATACTTACCATGAACTTCCTGCTTCCTCCAGTCCGGTCTCCCGGCCGTTGCCTTGGTGACGCGTCCCTCTCTTGTCATCCGCCCCCACCTCCCAGGATGACGCGGCAGTCCATGAGACCGCTGCAGCCTGTGATTGGCTGCAGCTGTCACTTGGACTGAATTGTCATCCCGGGAGGTCGGACTGGAGGAAGAAGCCGGGAGTTATCGGTAAGTCAGAACCTCTTGTTTTTTTTACACGTATATGTATATTGTGATCGGAAGTCACTGTCCATGGTGCTGAACCAGTTTAACTCTTTCAGCACAGTGGACAGTGACTGTCTCCTGCCGTCGCGTACCCGAACATTTTTTGCCGGGTTCGGTCAAAACGAGTTCGGCCGAACCCGGTGAAGTTCAGTGCGCTCATCTCTAATTTGACACTCCGTTTGGATGTTTGTAAACAGAAAAGCACGTGGTGCTTTTCTGTTTACATTCATCCTTTTGACAGCTCTTGCGCGAATCACGCAGTTCGCACGGAAGTGCTTCTGTGCGGCATGCGTGGTTTTCACGCACCCATTGACTTCAATGGGTGCGTGATGCGCGAAAAACGCACGATTATAGAACATGTCGTGAGTTTTACGCAACGCACTCGCGCTGCGCAAAATTCACGCATCGTCTACACTGCCCCATAGACTAATATAGGTGCGTACGACACGCGTGAAAAGCACGCGCGTCGCACGCGCGTATATTACGCTCGTGTAAATGAGGCCTAAAAGTGAACCTGGAAACAATAGGCCTGTAAATTTAACTTCTATTATGAGTAACATTTTTGAAGTTTTTCGAGATGATATCCTGCAGTATCTCAATAAGAATGGTAATGGAATTCTACCAATAAAATGGTAAATTCTAGATTTCACCAGAGTGAACCTCATAGATTGTAAGCTGTTGTGAACAGGGTGCTCACTCCTTCTTTGAATTTTAAATTACTTTTGTCACTATGTAGTGTCTGATTTTCTCTGTACACGTTCCCTCTAAATTATAAAGTTGTTATTGAATTGCAAGTTGAGCAATTCCCCAAAGGCTGCTGGAGATTGTCAGGAGAAAGCATGCAAATAAATCCGCAACCTCAAATACGTCACAACTCTGATCGACAGAGTCTAAGGTCTTCGCCAGAGCCAATCGCCAGGCAGAATGATTTTTGCTGCATAGAACCCAGGTTGTCTTAGCAGAGTTCAGTGTTGGATATGAGGTGAAATGCAGGCAAACCTGAACAGGAACCAGACAGCAAGAGGGTCAACAGAACGTCAAAAAACAGTAAGCAAGTGGATATCAGGTAAAGAAGAGGTCAGAACCAGCCGGGAGCAGATAATCAAAATCGATAAAAAAAGGGTTATCCAAATACACGCCGAGGTTAAGTTAGTGGTAAAGGGTGTAGATAAGTAGCTTGATCAAAACACATGCAGACAGGAAATTCACAAGCAAAGAACAGGTGGGGGAAGCCAGGTATAAATACTAACCCTACACCTGATAGGCAGAAGGACAGAGAAAAGAGATAGGCTCAAAGTAAAACCAGAACTGCCCAGAAGCTAGAACAGTAGTCATGGTGATCTTAAGGGAACAGGCATTTCCTAACAAAAGTGCTGCAGAATATGTTGGCGCTATATAAATAATAATCATTATTATTGAATGTCATATCTTGATTTTTCAAAAGCATTTGATAAATTGCAGCATAAAAGGTTGGTACATAAAATTAGAATGCTGGGACTGGGGGAAAATGTGAATAAGGGGTAACCATCTGGGTGATTATTAATGGTACATACTCAGATTGGGTCACCGTTACTTGTGGGGTAACACAGGGCGCCAGTATTGGGTCCTATTCGCTGTAATATATTTATTAACCCCTTCAAGACTGCCATACGGCTATATACGTTCTAACTGCCGATGCCCCGTGCAGTTAGCACGTGTATAAACGTTGACACTCATGTCTGCCGGGGCTTTGAGACCCCTGGAATACACCCCCCCACCACTGTAGATAGTGCCACCCACAACCCCCTGTAGGCAGTGCAAAACCCTCTGTAGATAGCGCCACCTAAGCTCCCTCCAGCATCGGATTCCTTGGCCAGCACTCTGGCCGAGGATTCCCCTACCAGAGGGAGCCCCCACTGTCTCTCCATCCCCGCTGTAGATAGGGCCACACCCCTGCAGATAGCATCCCACCCGCTGTAGATAGTATCACACCCCCCACTGTAGATAGCGCCACCTGAACTGACTCTAGGAGAAAAAATGCTAAAGATACAGAAAAAATTTGTTCTTCGTGCTCTTAGATTTATTTTGACACGCAACTATTTTTTTTTGACGGTCGATTTTATTCACAAGTGTGCGGTACTGCCATGGGAGCGGCAGTTGCTCCAACTTTTGCCAACATCTATTTAGTTTGTTGGGAAGAAAGGATAGTTTTCAATGACTAGATGAGGGATTTCACTGACCATGTCAGTCTCCGGCGGCGGTATATAGATGACATTCTAGGGGTTCGGAATGGTACTGTTTCCAACTTACAGGACTTCATCCGCCTGCTCAACAATAACGCTTTTAATCTTAAACTGACATTAGATTTTGATCATAACTTAAAGGAACAGTGTCGCCACAAAAATTTTTTTTATATCAGTTTGATGTTAGTGTTTTATTAAAAACGTTTGTATTTATTTGTGTGTTTGTGTGTTACTTTTTTTTATTTTTACACTTTTTCTTCCCTATGGGGGCTGCCATTTTTTTTTTCCATTTCTGTATGTGTCGATTAACGACACATACAGACATGGAATACGGCAGCTCCAGTCCCATAGGGACTGCGAATGGGGCCCGTTTCATCCACTATGGTGTACGCTGTCTGTGTGGGAACGGTGCATGCGCCGCTCCCACACAGTCCAATTTGAAATGCGCGCCGTCCGGCGCCATTTTCCTGTGGGCCGGAAGTCGCGGCCGGACAGTAAGATTACTACTTCCGGTCGCGGCTTCCGGACTTGTGCACATGGTGCAGCGGCAGCAGACGGAGCGGACGGTCCGGAGGGAGCGGCGGCGACTGGAGCAGGTAAGTGATTTCTATGTATGATCGTGTTTTACTGTGTGTTTACTAGTGTATGTTAACCTACTACACTGTGTGTTAGCTCAAAAAATGACGACACACAGTGTAGGAGGTTAGACCGTTCAATCCCCTCGTTCCTCCCGGCACTAGCCAGGATAAAGGAGGGGGGGATTCTGAGAGCTCACTAGAGCGAGGGATTTTTTCCCAATTTTGCAGCATAAAGCAATGTGGTTGCTTTACCACATGCAATGCTGCAATTTTGGGAATTGCTCCATCTAGTGACCAGCAATGGGAAATATTATAAATTGAATCCAATTTATAATATTTCCTGACTCGTGAAAAAAATAAAAAACATTAGAACAATGTTTAATCACCGATACACTAATTGTTTAACTAAAAAAAAAAATACATTTTTTGCTAACAACACATTCCCTTTAATACCTTTTGTGGACATTAGAATATATCGGGATACAAAAGGGGAGTTAAATACTGATCTCTACAGAAAAGACACCTCCACCAATGGACTGTTAGATGCTGAGAGTGCACATTCCTTTAATACAATTAAGGGGATTCCCAAAGGGAAATTCCTACGTTTAAGGCCTCATGCACACGACCGTATTTTTTCCCACCCGTAAATACTGGCGTAAATACGGGTCCGGTGTCACACGTATTCCACCTGTTTTGCACCAGTATTTACGAACCCGTGCCCGTAAATATGGGTCCGGTGTCACCCGTTTTCCACCCGTATTTACGGGCACGTTTTTGGCGGCAAAATAGCACTGCACTAATCGGCAGCCCCTTCTCTCTATCAGTGCAGGATAGAGAGAAGGGACAGCCTTTTCTGTAATAAAAGTTAAAGAAATTCATACTTACCCGGCCGTTGTCTTGGTGACGCATCCCTCTCTTCACATCCAGCCCGACATCCCTGGATGACGCGGCAGTCCATGTGACCGCTGCAGCCTGTGATTGACCTGTGATTGGCTGCAGCGGTCACATGGCCTGAAACGTCATCCAGGACGTCGGGCCGGATGTCGAGAGGGACGCGTCACCAAGGCAACGGGCGGGAGACCGGACTGGAGGAAGCAGGAAGTTGTCGGTAAGTATGAAAGTCTTTTATTTTTATTTTTTACAGGTTTATACTGATCGGTAGTCACTGTCCAGGGTGCTGAAAGAGTTACTGCCGATCAGTTAACTCTTTCAGCTCCCTGGACAGTGACTATTTACTGACGTCGCTTAGCAACGCTGCCGTAATGACGGGTGCACACATGTAGCCACCCGTCATTACGAGAGCTCCATAGACTTCTATGGACTGTCCGTGCCGTTATTACGGCCTGAAATAGGACATGTTCTATCTTTTTCAACGGCACGGGCACCTTCCCGTGAGAAAATGGGAAGGCACCCGTCGCCAATAGAAGTCTATGAGCCCGTTATTACGGGTCGTAATTACGACCCGTAATAACGGGAGTTTTTACGGTCGTGTGCATGAGGCCTTACGTAATTGCTCGACGTTTTCTCATTTTAAACAGAGAGCTGCAGAGCTCAAATCAAGACTGCAGACGAGAAACTACTCAAACAGGAGCATTAAAAAGGCATATAACACAGCCATCAGAACTAACAGAGAGGACCTCCTGACCCCAAATAAAAATAATTCAGACTTTCCTTGTCAACCAAGATTCATTACAGACTACCAATGGAATAAAATGCTGGACATCATGAATAAACATTGCCATGTTTTGAGAACAGATTTAGATTTTAATAAAATCTTAGGAGGAAAGGTCCGCTCTGGGTATCGCAAAGGGAAGAGCGTATCTAACCTACTTGTCTCCAGTACAGACACCAATGTAACTATTTCTACACCAGGATTCTTTCCATGCAAGTTACGCAAGGCTTGTAAGATCCTCAGAACTACCAAAGAGTTTTTAGATGGCTTTGGGAAGAAATGTACTATTAGGGAGCATATTAGATGTACATCAGAAGGGGTAATCTACTGCCTTGAATGCCCATGTTGCCCCAGATATGTGGATAATACCATAAGGGAATTGAGGCTTCAGATTAAAGAGCATATCGTCTCTATCATTAATTAAGATAAGAATGAGAGAGAATGTCAAGCCCAAAAAAAGCCCTTTACTCCAACTCCGATTGCCAGGCATTACAAGCGAAGTCACAATCTGAACTGGACAAGCCTGAGAGGCTGGGCAATCTGTCAACTCAAATTGGGTATTAGGGGAGGCAATTTGGATGAAGCCCTTTTGAAAAGGGAGAGCAAATGGATCTTCCAGGTGAATTCTATCAACCCCCATGGCCTTAATAAGAGCTTTAACTTTGGTTGCTTCTTGTAAAAGAACTTTGCCAATTTATAACTTCAACTTGAATATGGAGTGATTTCTTACAAATTCCTTTGGCCCTTGCCCTGTAGATTAGTGTTGAACATCCCTTGTGAATCAGTTTAGGCAGAGGGACACAATGTATGTGAGTGACAGTGAATTCCTGTCTCAGAATTTACTTGCAAACTTGACGTCTTTTAGTCCAAATCCATTTATCCAAATATAGATATATCTTAATCGAATCAAGTATAGTACTGAAATTAACACTTGTATGTACTGGTACCTGAGGATCACCCTCTTTATATGCATCACCCTTATAACCATTTTTGGAATCATAGTGCATGGTCTTTCATCATCCGATTAGTATTTTTGTTCATTTAGTATTTTTTTTATTATTGTTTTTGCTTGAGTCATAAATTGTGAATTCAGTGACACTCCACTGTTATCCTGATCAGTGTTTAAAATATTTAGCCCTCTACAAGGCAATGTAGCAAACTGGCCCTGTTCTCACACACTGAAACATTGTAATTTGTCAACATTAGCTCTTTTGGTCCTTGAAGCTGTCAATCAAAAATGTACCTACTTAAGGGCTGTAAAACCGGCGGGTGCCACCCCCAGAAGAAGCCGGAAATGCCAGCGAAACGGGCGTCGGGTGCTCAGTTTTAATGGTCCATATGTTAGGGTCTCTTTGGTATCCAACAGAGCCAGCAATCAGTGTCCACCTCTGGCTATCCCTTGTTTTGTGCTCTCTCGCTGCTTCCGCTTCAACTACTAGCGGGGCGTGCGAAAGGCAACTCAGCGGTGTCTACTGTTAGGTGACCTAACATCACTGAGAGAGCATTACACATAGCGTCACAAACTACGAGTGGCTCATTGCTATGCGAGCAGCTCATGCAAGACCAGCTCCGGAACTCAATCGTCTTACTGCCTGCCACTTCCTCTGCTGTGACCAGCGGTGCAGGTGAGAGGGGGTAACCTAGGGCTCACTGCCTCGTACTAGGTGCAGAGTCGATGCTCTGACACACCTTGCCCTAGTCCTCTACACAGAAATCAGCTGGTTACTTCGCCAGTTCAGTTCTACTGACCAGGGAACTACCAGTCTTTGTCCAAAGTCATCATCTATGTTCCCTAGAATTTGACATTTATGTAGGCAGCCATCAACATTATCTAGGGAATCATATAACTGACATTTATTTTGGCTTATCTAGTTGCCATTTCCTGGAGTATTTATACAATAGAGACACTTAATATGATAATTGCAGCAGTGGTGACCAGCATTGGTAAAATAGTGACCACTGTCACAGGGACTGTTGGATAGAAATACCTTTATAGGCTAATTTTTAATAGTGCAGCAAAGGGGGTCTTCTGCACCCAGATTCATGTAGATCCACATTGGACATTTTTATAATATTTATTTGTTTGTTAGTCAATAAAGTTTTTATTTTTTTATTTTGCTCTCAGGTTGTAGAACCACACACTATTCCTCTCTTCCCTTCTCATTTAATACGCATACAGCCCTCCTCCCTTATAGAAAGAGCCACACAGTCCCCCTCCCTTATATATAGTGCCACACAGCCCCCTGTAGATTCTGCCACACAGACCCCTGTAGATTGCGCCACACACAGCCCTCCCCTTGTAAATAGTGCCATACAGCCCCCCTAGTAGATAGTGCCACAGATCCCCCCTTAGTAATGCCACACAACCCTTGTATATAATACCACACAGCCCCCTCCCTTGTAGATAGTGCCACACACAGAGCCCTGTAGATTGCACCACACCCCCTAACCCTTGTAAAGTGCCATACAGCCCCACTAGAAGATAGTGCCACACAGCCCCCCTTGTATAGTGCCACACAGCCCTGCTTGTATATAGTTCCACCCTTCTCCCCCTTGTATATAATGCCACCCTGCTCCCCCCTTGTATATAGTGCCACCCAGCTCTCCCTTGTATATAGTGCCACCCTGCTCCCCCTGTATATAGTGCCATCCTGCTCCCCCCTTGTATATAGTACCACCCTGCTCCACCCTTTGCATATAGTGCCACCCTGCTCCCCCTTGTATGTAGTGCCACCCTGCTCCCCCTTGTATGTAGTGCCACCCTGCTCCCCTTGTATATAGTGCCACCCTGCTCCCCCCTTGTAGATAGTGCCACCCTGCTCCCCCCTTGTAGATAGTGCCACCCTGCTCCCCCTCCTTGTAGATAGTGCCACCCTGCTCCCCCCATGCATATGCCAGCCTGCTCCCCCCCTTGTATATAGTGCCAGCCTGCTCCCTTGTATATACCACCCTGCTCCCACCTTGTATATAGTGCCACCCTGCTCCCCACCTGTAGGTTGCCACACAGCTCCCCCCCCCCCCCCACAAAAATACATAATATATTCTACTTACCTTGCCCCGTAACTGACAGAGTGCTTCACATCCTCTGGGGCGGTAATCATGCGCAGACCAGTGTGATGCAGGGACGTCATCACGCTGGCCTGCGAAGGGAGTCTTCCCAGCGCCTATAGTAATCAATTGTATCTGTGTCCTGAGGATGCAGATACAATTGAATGTGGCTGTCGCTAGCAACGGGGCCCCTTCCGGTGCTAGCGACGCAACCAAGCATGAGGGGGCCCGTGCTGCCTGTCCCTTAAATGTTACCAGGCATGGGGGTCCGTGTCGGCAGGCGGCACGGGCCCCCTCATGTCGCGGGCCCCGTAGAAGCCGCTATGGCTGCTACAGCAGTAGTTACGCCACTGCAGTATTGGGTCTCTTTCACACAGCAGTATTTTGATCAGTATTTTGATCAGTATTTGGAAGCCAAAACCAAGAGTTGGTCTGAAACATAGAAGACATGTAAATCTTTCCATTACACTTTTTCTGTTTATTTTCCACTCCTGGTTTTGGCTTCCAAATACTAATGCAAAATACTGACCAGCCTACCGCCATGTGAAAGAGACCTAAGATTGAGTTCAAAAGTAGATGTTTTCCACCACGGAATTAGCAGCGAATCCGTGTCAAAATCTGCATGTGTCACATGAAGAACTTGCATTGCAAATAATGAAATCCAGTGAAAATCAGCAACATAAAAAAAGCATCCCTCAAATCTGCAAAGGAAATATCTGTTATGTATTGTCCATTTGTTAAGTATTTACGGTACAGAATCCACACCGAAAATCTGCCATGTCTGAACGTGACCCTACAAGCGTGTCCTATATGGCTACTTCCCACTGTGTTTTATAATGCCCATCTTTTCAGGGATATGATAATACACATAATCCACTGTTTTCTCCTTTTGAACCTATCTTTAAAAGAAGAGCACATTGCACCATGAAATATTTCTCTGAATCTTTGGAGTTTCATGATCTTTTGCTCCTCTTGAGTGAATGTGGCAGACAATGTATGTAGACACTGATGAGGACCACAGTCCTGCGCTGGTAATGGACTATGTGACTGTGGACTGTCCAATGAGCAGCTCAGATGCAGTTCTCGCCGCCTATAGGATCAGGATCACGTAGCGGATTAATGATACATAGCGCGCTGTCAGTGGACGCAGCACCCACGTGTGGACGGATTGATGTGAGAGCCCCTCCCCCGAAAGTAGTATTAGTAGCGCAGCTCGCTGTGCGTTGGATACACCCTGGACGCATCATGCCATCCCCCATACCTGTGGAGCGGTTCCTGCCCCGCGAGCTGTCACCGTCCATAGACCTGCGCCCTTGCAGCAGTCCTCTGGAGGTCAGCCGCTGCAAGCCCGGCTCCTTTCTCACCACAGCCCGCTCGCCGCGCCTGACTGTTCCCCGGCTTCCCCCCCGCCTGGCCTGGTGCAGCATTGACTGGGATCAGGTGCGAGTTCTGGAGCCGCTGGGTTCTGGGGGCTTCGGCGCCGTCTACCGGGCCACTTACCGCGGCCAAACAGTAGCGCTGAAGAAGGTGAAGCGCTGCACGAAGAACCGCCTGGCCTCCCGGCAGAGCTTCTGGGCCGAGCTGAATGCAGCCTGTCTCCGGCACCCGCATGTGGTGCGCGTCCTGGCCGCCAGTGCCGGCTGCCCCGGGGAACCGGGCAGCCCTGGTACTATTATCATGGAGTACGCTGGGAGCTGCACCCTGCACCAACGCATCTACGGCCGCGGCCCCGCGCTAGGGAAGGATTGCTGTGTGCGCTATGGCCGGCACGTCGCTGACGGACTGTTCTTCCTGCACCGGGGAGGAGTGGTGCACCTGGACCTAAAGCCAGCTAACGTGCTACTCGCCCCTGGAGACCTCTGCAAGATCGGGGACTTCGGCTGCTCGCAACGGCTGCGGGACGGAGAGGATGGTGAGGATCCGTGCTGCACCCAGCTCCGCCACCTGGGGGGCACCTACACCCACCGGGCCCCTGAGCTGCTCCGTGGGGAGCCCGTCACGGTGAAGGCGGACATCTACTCGTATGCTGTGACTGTGTGGCAGATGGTGACACGGGAGCTGCCGTACACCGGGGACCGCCAGTGTGTGCTCTATGCCGTGGTTGCCTATGACCTGCGGCCGGAGATCGGACAGGTGTTCAGTGGTACTGAGGCCGGCAGGGCCCTCGGGGACATAGTGCAAAGCTGCTGGGTACCCCGGCCAGAGGACAGGCCCAGCGCTGAAGAGATCCTGCAGAGACTGGACGCAGAGGACTGCTCCACGTCCTCTGTGCTGCCGGGAAGGGACTGCTCCATGGAACCTGGATTAGCGCGTAGTACCCGTCAGCCTGTAGCCACGTCCTACACATGACACAACACACCGCTGTGAGGGTTGATACACGTGTTGTCTCTTAAAGGGAAACTACACCTAATGTCTTCTCTCAATGTAGCTGACTGCAATCTATTCATCCATCTCAGGCTGAGAGATGCTGACTGTAGTAGTCTTCATGAAGGCCAGAAATCGAACTGCCCCTGTGATTTAGTTCTGGTTACCTCCTATTAGTAACTCTCTACTTAAGGTTGGGACCATAGGGTGAGTGGTCCTTTAATTCCTGACTTGTGATAACCTGAGTGACTATTGGGCCAGCAGGGGAGCCTGGACTGTCCACGATCATGGTGATCAGTGTCCTTCACAGTTGTGGTGTCACCTATAAGACAGTGGCTTGGTTACCTCATGTTTGGATACTTTTTATGTTTTGTGTGTTTTTTTTTTTTTTTTATGTCTGCTAGAACTTTCCAAGATGGTTTTCATGTTTCAGTAATGTGGTCTGAATAACTGTGCACAGGATGCTATATCCCAAGGTCAAGGAAATCGTGCTGATAAATACAATGTTCGTTTGATCGGCGACTGTCACGTGATGTTAAAGGGGAACTCCCACGTTCAGTATACAAATAAAGGTGTTGTCCAGTCTTCTATGAAATAAATATGAATTGTGTAATCTAAAGTTCAGCAATTTTCGGGCAGTTGCTTATAACAAAAAGGCACACCCTCTAATATTGCCCACCACTCCACTGGTTCCCCTGCAAGTCTGTTTGCTAAAGCGATTGGCTGCAATGGTCACATGTCTTTGCTTCAATATAAACACAGACTGGCAAGGTACCATAGGAGTGACAGGTGTGTTTTGTTTTTTTAATTAGTTACCCGTTTTGGCCCAGCCCTCCTAACTAAAAGCCCTTTACAACCATTCTGCCCTAGTCTTGTTTATTCAGCTGAGGATTGGCTACAATGTATCAATCCAGGAAAGGAGCGAATCTGCTGACACTCAGGTTTTTCTAGACGGATATATTGTAACAAAACCCTCAGCTGTGTGAGCAGGGCTATGTTTAGGGTGTGTTCACATCAGCATTAGGTTCTGTCGGACCTCTTATTTTGAGGAACCCATCAATTGAAAGGCAAACAGAAACCATAGCTTCCGTTTACATTACCATTGATTTTAATGGTAATGCTTTCGTTGCTAATAGTTTGTTGTTTTGGCGGAATCAATAGCGCTGTTTCCGCCAAAAAGCAGAAACCTTACGGAACGGAGACAAACAGAAACCGTTCGCAACAGAAGCATTATCATTGAAGTCAATGGTAATGCAAACGGAAGCTATGGTTTCCGTTTGCCTTTCCATTGATGGGTTCCTCCGACAGAAAGGTCTGAAGGAATCCATGAACAGACACCGAACGATGATGTGAATAGGCGCTTAGATGGGGTTTAGTGAATGTAGAAAATGCCTGTTTATGTCCGCGAATAGAGATCTTCAAAATGGTAAGAGATTGACACCCAATATAATAATTATGCTTTATTTACAAAAAAGTGATGACTTAAAGGAATATTCCACTTTCAGCAAATGTAACTTTTTGTATAAAAATTCATAGCCATTTTCAATGTGCTTTCTGTATGCCTCAGTTTTCAAGATCTCTGCTTCTTATTAAGTAGGAGAAATGTAAAGGGTTACTCTGCCGGTAATGGTTGATATGATGTATGTAAATCAGGATCAAAGTGAACAGATTTTCACACTTCAATTTCTAAATGTTAAACAACGACCTAATGAGAGAATACTATTATAGTTTGATGTTGCATCTTCTTTAAACAGGTTGTCCAGTTTCATCAAATTAATTTTTTTTTGCACGGCTTCAAGATCTCTGCTTGTTGTTGTTCAGTAGGGACATTCATTGTTTACTTCCAGTGGATAAAATTCTGTCCATGGTCATGTGATGGGGGCACAGGCGCACGTCTCGTTACAGTATGTATCAGATGTGTCTTCTAACTATCCCAGCACCTGTGCCCCATCACATGACCATGTACAGAATTGTATCCACTGGAAGTAAACCATGAATCTTCCTACTGAATAACAGCAAGCAGAGATCTTGAAACCGTGAAAAAATATTTGCTGAAACTGGACAACCCATTCAAGATGTAACATCAAGCTATAATCCGTCCTCGAGACATTGTTTCAGAATCAAAAATAGAAGTGTGAATCTCTCTCCTTTGGTGACATGGGAAAAAGTATTGACAGTCCCTTTTTAATGGGTTTCTAAACCCGTTTCTATGACCGTATGCCGCCAGAGTCCCAGCTGTGACCCGTGAAAAGGTAGGACATGTTCCATTTCTCGGCGAGTCGGGTCCATTTTCACTGACCCAATTCACCCACTAAAGTGAATGGGTCCGTGAAAAACGTCCCGAGTGGCACCTGTCATGTACAAAGAGGCTAAGGATGCTTTAATTACCCCCCCCCCCCCCTCCCCAAAAAACGTTACTAATATTGGGTCATCAGGCCTCATCTTGACGACACTGGCTGCTGAGGGGGATGTTTGTGTATTGTTCCTGGATGAGGGATCAGTACGTCGATCTCTATAGCTGTATCTAATGTCCATGAGGGATGCAAGTAGAATAGAACTTTTCAAAAATAGTGACTGTTGGCGCTGTAGTATATGTTTACGCAATGGTTAACAAGTTAAAGGGGT
Source organism: Rhinoderma darwinii (assembly GCF_050947455.1). Lineage (NCBI taxonomy): Eukaryota > Metazoa > Chordata > Amphibia > Anura > Rhinodermatidae > Rhinoderma > Rhinoderma darwinii. The sequence continues at coordinate 84,338,274 of NC_134691.1, forward strand.
TCTCCACCTTCTGACAACTGATGACCTAACCACCGGATCTGACATCCAGACCCAGCACTGTTAAGCCGCTCGGGTGGCCTGCGAGCACCGGATGTTGTGGCACGTAATGCTATGTACAGAGCCCGGAAGTAGTTAGCTCCGTACATTGCATAGGGGCCGTGCTGCAGGTCTGCACCTATTCACTTGAATAGGAGCAGAGCTGCAGCTCGGCTGCTATTCTGTGGCCGGAGCTAACTACTTCCAGCTTGTACGTCCGGTGCACTGAGGCAATGGACCAGCTGATCTGTGAGGGACCCGGGTGTCAGACCCCACAGATAATGTACCGATGACCTATCCGGTGGATAGGTCATCAGTTGTCAGAAGCTGGAAAACCCCTTTAAGTTGTTCCTTATCGGTCGCCATAACCTCTGTCCAAGTGCGGCCTTCACAGTGTGATCACTTTTGGTAACTAAATGCTAATGTCCGGTCTTTATGGATAGTTTACTTTGAACATTTTAATAGTTAGTGGCCATTGTAGTAAGGGAATAGGTGTGACATTGACAAAAATGAGATCGAATTGAAGTAGGAAAACTTTTCTTCAACCTGGAAAAAGTGTGGACAGGAACACTCCCCATAGATCTGGTCTTTTACAAGGCATGGGGCTGCACATGTTAAATACACTGGGCCTACACTTGGGACGCTGCGTTCTCAGTTTAGGTTTATTAATAAAACCATTGTCTCACTATGAACGGTCTTACGGTGATAACAACCCCACCAAATGGCACCGGCCTTCTAATTGCAGACATCTTGGTTGAATGTATGGTCTGTTCTGACATCATAAGTGAAAAGACTTTCCTGTTTTTTCAGTTAAAGCCTCGTTTACAACTGCGTTGGAGGCCTCCGTTGCAGATCTGGCCGAGATTACCGGAGACCATAGCGCAGCATGCTGCGCTATGGTCTTTAGGTAAAATCACGGCCACGCCAACGGAACCTATTAAAGTCCGTGGGTTCCGCCGGCGGTGTCCGTTGTATAACCGAACCGTTGCTTCCATTATTCCCTTGTTCTGCTCCTCTGACTGTGCAGAAGAATGAAACCTACTAATGCAGGTGTGAACTCCGCCTAAGATGTTTGTTTGTCATTTGATGGACTCTACAGTATTTACAAAAAAGTGTCTTGTGGCTGTTTGTTATAGGAGTTGAAATTAGAAGTTGTATTCCATGTTTGTGGTTTAGTCAATGGAAAGGCTACAGGTTTATAAATTATTAGCATTTTGTATGTATGAGACCTGAAAGTACACTATAGTAATCTATTACATCGAATTAGTTCTATTTATTCTGCTTAGGATGACTACTATTGCTTATATATAGGGGAGTAGGAGTGTGTTGTACTAGGTCAGCCGTCCATAGACCAGAATTGTGGTTGTGTGATACGTTCTTTTTACTGGCTGAGTAGGTCACAGCAAGCTTAGGTCTCAGCATTGTGTGGTATTGAAATCTTGCACCTGTAATCTACGCAGCTAGCCAATAAGGTGTACTACAATAGTGGGAAATTGCGTTTCTAATAATCCTTTAATGTACACCTATTAACTAAAGTGTTCACTTTTAGGCTGGGTTTTCGCGTCACGGTCAAATGCATTTTTTTGCAATTTGATTGTGACGTGTGATTGCCTTTAGAAGCTGGAATGGTTCGATGAGCGCTGGCGCAGGTAAACCAAATTACCTACAGCAGCTCTTCCTGGTGCCATCAACAAAACAAGTGTCTTTTTATATGGTTTCTATACTGTTTTTATAAGGGTGACCGTACATAATGCAGCTGAGCTGCCTGTAGTTGCCGCACCGCAACCCCACACACTTTTTACTGCGAATTGATACGGTTTTGCGATACGGTTATTGGCTGTGCAGCAAGTACAGGTGAAGCGCATACAAACAATGTTCTTTAGCTGTACTTGCCAGTGGCAGAAACCACATCTCAAAACCGCAAAAAATTGTGGTTAACCATTTAGTGTATTCACGTGCCACCCTAAGGGCCTTAGGCACATTATGACCACATTCTTTTCAATCTATTGACACAATACATGTACATACTGCGTTCTGCTGATGACATCAAGGAGAGCAGCCGCAGGGAATTTTAACTTTGAGCCTGCTCATCCTATTAGCCGAATTTTTCCTTATGTGATGGCTCATTTTTAGGACATCATGAAGCGACACTTAAAGTGTTTACGGTGTTTGTTCGCAACCAAACATGGTGAGTTTTGCGATCATGTGAATGTAAAAAAATAAAAGACAAAATAACAAAAAAAAGCCTTGTGTCCATGTTTGTAATTGACTCGACCAGCAATAATTTATTTGAATGTGAACAAAAAGTTGGAATCTTTTATATACGTATACTTTTTATAATAAATGATTTTGTCGATTTCTGTCTTGTGTTTTTTTTTTTTTGTTTTTTTTTTAAAGGCTCATTTTCATTCTGCATAGAAGATAAAGTAAAAAAAAAAATGAAATTAAATACCTCCTTTTTCAACTTGCAATCAAAAGTATTTTATATTGTCCCTCTATGGCTGGGTTTACTAATCGTGTATTAATTGCTGAATCGACATGGAAATTCTACAACAAAGTACGCAGGGGCGTAACTAGGAAAGACTGGGCCCCATAGCAAACTTTTGACTGGGGCCCCCCCTCCCCTGGGTGTCACACAAACCCCCCCCCCCCTTGTAGATAGTGCCTTCTTTACAAACCCCCCCTTTTGATAACGCCATACAGCCCCCCTGTAGATAATTACATACAGCCCCCTTTTGTAGATAGCGCCATACAGCCCCCTCTGTAGATATCTACAGAGGGGGCTGTATGGGGCTATCTACGGGGGGGGGGGCTGTAGGGAACGCCACACAGCGTTGTCGTCCCGTCCCCCCCCCCCCTGTAGGGAACGCCATACAGCGTCGTCCCGTCCCCCCCCCCCTGTAGTGAACGCCATACAGCGTCGTCCGTCCCCCCCCCCCCCCCTGTGGGGAACACCATACAGCGTCGTCGTCGTCTCCCCCCCACCCTGTGGGGAATGCCATACAGCGTCCGCCGTCGTCCCGTCCCCCCCCCCCCCCCTGTGGGGAACGCCATACAGCGTCGTCCCCCCCCTGTGGGGAACGCCATACAGCGTCGTCGTCCCGTCCCCCCCCCCCCCAAAAAAAATGCGACCTACAGTGTGTCCTAATAAAAGACATGTATCCACAGGATAGGGGATACATGTGTGATCGCTGGCAGCGATAGGGAGAACGGGGGACTTAAAGTCCCCCAAGTTCTCCATGACTAACCTCTGACTTCCGGCGTCTGTGTCGGCAGCTCACTAAAAATGAAAGGAGCGCTGGTCACGCATGCGCACAAGCGGGACCGGCGCTCCATTCATTTCTCCGGAGCTGCCGACACAGACCCCGGAAGTCTGAGGTTTGTGATGGAGAACTTCAGGGGACTTTCAGTCCCCCGTTCTCCCTATTGCTGGCAGCTATCACACATGTATCCCCTATCCTGTGGATAGGGGATATGTCTTTTGTTTAATGGCAGAGCGGGGAGATTCCTCCCTGCTCTGCCGTACTGTTCAGTAGCGTCCTGCTGTAGCAGCCATAGTGGCTGCTAGCGGAGCCTGCGGCCATGGTGGGGGCCCGTGCCCCCTCATGCCGCGGGCCCCGTAGCAGCCGCTACTGCTGCTACGGCGGTAGTTACGCCACTGAAAGTACGGTACAATGTAAGTGGTGTTTAACAAACCTTATTCCCTTAAAAGATCTGCTGTAGGTTTTGTTAGGCTTCGTTCACATCTGCGTCAAGGCTCCGTTCTGACATTACGTCTGTTGCAGTCAGGGTTCCATTCTGACCGAAAGCTCAAATGAAAGCCATAGGTTTCCGTTTGCATTACCATTGATTTCAATGGTGACTGATCCGGTGCAAATGGTTTTTGTTTCCCTTGTGCAAGAGTCATGTCGCTTTGATGGAATGAATAGCGTAGTCGACTACGGTATTCCGTCAACAACAGAACCCTTGCACAACGGAGAAAACTGAAACCATTTGCACTGCAACAGACGGAATGTCAGAACGGAGCCCTGATGCAGATGTGAACAAAGCCTAACACATGGGTTTTGTTGCGGGTTTCTGTGCTGGTACAACAGCTTAATATTTATGGGCTTTGTATCTGTACGCTGCAGTACGCGGTATCCGTAGCTCTCATAAAATTGAATGGGAGTTGCAGAAAAGTGTAGATCAGAAAACCCTTAGAATTAAAGCAGTCTAGAAGTATCGTATTTATGAATCCGTTTTTTATGCCATGTAATATGGAATTGATTTTCCAAATACACTAACCCTTTAAGGACAAATTTTTTTCGGTTTGCATTCTGGCGGTTGTAAAGTGTTTTTTTTTTTTTTGTTTCTTTTTTGATCGACAGTTGTATGAGGCCTTTTTTTTTGCAAGCAGAGTTGTACTTTATAGGTTCCATTTTTTTGTTACATATGTAATATCTTAATATTTAGGAAACAATGTGAAGAAAATTTCATTCCAATGACTTTTTTTTTTTAATTAAGTTTATTACAAATTATGCTTTTTATTGTACAGGTTGTGGGGATACCTCCTGTATTGTGTCTTAAGACTTACACTTTATTAACTAAAATCTATAAAATATATTTTATTCTGTTCTGGTTACTGACTTTTTTTCACATTTTAACTCACGGTAAAGTGCCCATGTGATCGCTTGTCATGTTTCATTAAACAATTAGGCCTCCTGTGTCCATGGTCCGTGACTACTGCACGGACGGGAGGAATGTCATCCGGGTGCTGTCCGCAATCACTGACCGGGCACACACAAAGTGCATTCATTTCAATGAGCCTGGACTATGGTCGTGAGCATTGTCCCATAGGTTAGCATGTGTTATATACTATCTGCAATTGCGGATAGTATACGGCTGCAAATGCACGGTTGCGTGCATGAGGCCTAAGATGACACACTAGTATATTTTGATGATGGTGATCTAAATAAAGGTTGTCCTTTTTATTATGAGGAGAGCTTTTGTTCGATTCTAGGACAGGAGTTCACAAGAAGGTGATGGACAGTTGACACATGGTAGAGATCTGTTTTATGGAGAAATGCAAGGTGGTCATAAAGAGAGATGTCCAAACAGTTTAGCAGTGATCAAAGCTTGCACAATGGAAAAGAAATGAAAGAATGACCTCAAAGTGACCTAGGGTCATGCACTCCAAGAAAGCAAGTTCCACTTATTATTCAAATAGCTGATAACTCAATGTAAAAATACTAAAACCGTTGTAATGCAGTTGTATGGACATGAAGAAAAGTATAGCAATACGCTTAGTAAGTCAAACCTACAGACAAAATAATAATTATGGGACCTCGATGCTATGTGATAATCTATTCCAGCTTTTAAAATATCCGCATAACCTCATGCACTATTAGCCCTTCCTGGTATCCTTCACCAATGCTAGATGCCCTCTAGGCACTTACGGTGTAATTCTTCCAAAAAATGTGGTATCAATTATATATTCTAAGGGATCATAGAGGCCCTGGGAACATATCGCGTTTACTGAGGTGAGTTATGGTGTTAGATGGAAACATTCATTGTATAATACAAGAGAGACCTACAGCATGAAGTCGTATTTATTTTTTTATCTTGGTCCAGTTTCTAGTTCTGGCTCTTACAGTCGTCAGTCTGACTAGTTGTGTATATCGTATAAAGTTCCTGAAGTTGGCATTTCTGACTGAGACCGCCCAATGCATGCTTCCTTATAGTGACCTTTTACTGACCTTAGTCTTGACCTAAGGAAACATTATTCTCTCTGGAGGAAGCACGTTGTTTACGGACCCCCGATACCTTTTAAGTTTTCTACTTCCTGAACTCAACTGCCCAATTTAGCTGGTGCCATGAAATGAATGAATGCAAGTTCTGTTTACTTCCATTCTAAATTCTAGCACGTAGTTTGACGTAATGTATTACCCTAGTGCTTGCAAATCGTATCAAGTGTTCCTCAATCCCATCTTCAGGTGCTGCTAAATTGTATATGTGACGTCCAATTTATAATATAAATTGCTTTAATTAGCGGTGGGCATAACCCAATATTTAGCCCGTTAATGACCACCCGCTGGTGTTTTTACGTCGGTCACGAACTGCCTTTTCACGGCACTGCAGCAAAATAAAGCCGCGCCACCGGAAGCAGTAAAAGCTCCCTAGAGGTAGCTGAGCTCCCAACAGACCTGCTTGAGTGGGTAAGAATGAAATCCGTATCCACCTGCCAGTTTAACCCCTCAGATGCAGCGGTAAATAGCGACCGCTGCATCTCAGTGGCTAAATCGGACGGTAAATCCTCTCTCCTTATTCTTTTGGATCTCTCTGCAGCCTTTGACACTGTAGACCACAAACTCCTACTTAACATGCTCCACTCTATTGGCCTCCAGGACGCGGCTCTCTCTTGGTTTTCCTCCTATCTCTCTGACCGCTCATTCAGTGTGTCATTTGCTGGTTCCACTTCTTCTCCTCTTCCCCTTGCTATCGGGGTTCCTCAGGGATCAGTCCTAGGTCCGCTGCTCTTTTCTCTCTACACAGCTCCTATTGGACAAACCATCAGCAGATTTGGCTTCCAGTACCATCTCTACGCTGATGACACCCAATTATATACCTCTTCCCGTGACATCACCCCTGCTCTAATACAGAACACCAGTGATTGTCTGTCCGCTGTCTCTAACATCATGTCCTCTCTCAATCTGAAACTGAATCTCTCTAAAACTGAGCTCCTTGTGTTCCCACCATCTACTAACCTCCCAAAACCTGATGTCTCCATCTCAGTGTGTGGCACTATCATCACTCCTAAGCAGCACGCCCGCTGTCTCGGGGTTATTTTTGACTCAGATCTTTCCTTTACTCCTCACATACAATCACTTTCACGCTCCTGTCATTTTCACCTCAAAAACATCTCCAGAATCCGCTCTTTTCTTACGGAGGAAACCGCCAAAACTCTCATTGTTGCTCTGATTCACTCTCGTCTTGACTACTGTAACTCATTACTAGTCGGTCTTCCCCTCACCAAACTCTCCCCTCTCCAATCTATCCTCAATGCAGCAGCCAGGCTCATCTTTATGACCAACCGCTACACCAACGCCTCTAATCTGTGGCAGTCACTGCACTGGTTGCCCATCCCCTTCCGAATAAAATTCAAACTTATTACTCTCACCCACAAAGCTCTCCACAGTACTGCACCTCCTTACATCTCCTCCCTCATCTCTGTCTACCACCCTACTCGGGCTCTACGTTCTGCCAACGACCTTAGATTAAAATCCTCCATAATCTGAACCTCCCACTCCCGTCTCCAGGATTTCTCTCGTGCTGCACCCGTCCTCTGGAATGCGCTACCCCAGACAATCCGATTAGTTCCCAATATCCACAGTTTTAAACGTGCCCTGAAAACACATCTATTTAGACAGGCCTATAACATTCCCTAATCTGACTCCTTTCCATGGCCCTCCTTTTAGATTAGTCATCAGAATAAGATTCCCTCACACTCCTTCTCTTCATGTCCGTCATACACGGATACTGGCTGGTGACCGGCTCATGCAGCTTTATGTCACCACCGCATGTGTATAAAAATGGCCGGACCATTGTACAGAACAAACACTATTACACTTTGTGTCTCCCTTATGTCCTCATAGATTGTAAACTCTTGCGAGCAGGGTCCTCACTCCCCAGGTTTGAATTGTAAATGAACTTTGTCACTATGTAATGTCTGATATTGTTTGTTTCATGTCCCCTCTAAATTGTAAAGTGCTGCGTAATATGTTGGCGCTATATAAATAAAGATTATTATTATTATCTCAGTAGTTTTAGAGGGGGGGGGTGATCCCTCTTTTTCCATTGTCACACCTGTGATGCGATCGTGGGGTGCCGATGGCTTTTATGGCTGCCAGGGGGCCTAACAGAGGACCCCAGGTGTGCCTTTATTGAACGCCTGCTGAACAGATGCCAGTCCGTTTTATACTGACAGGCAATAATACACTGTAATACAGAAGTATTGCAGTGTATTATAAGGGTATGTTCACACTGAGTGTTTGCAGATGTTTTTCAGTCCGTAAACGTCCCGAAAAAATTGATGAAAACTCGGAAGCAGAACGCCTCCAAACTTCTGCCCATTGATTTCAATGGGAAAAACGGCGTTCTGTTCCGACGGGGCGTTGTTTACGTGACTGTTTTTCAAAATGGCCGCGTAAAAAAACTGCCGCGAAAAAAGTGCCTGTCACTTCAGCCGTTTTTGGAGCCATTTTTCAAAGGCTCTATAGAAAAACAGCTCCAAAAACGGCCGTGAAAAACGTGAGTTTGATTAAAAGATGTCTGAAAATCAGGAGCTGTATTCCCTTGATAACCGCTCCGTATTTTCAGACATTTTTTATTTTGTGTGTGTACATACCCTAAGGGCGAATTTACACGAGCGTGTGCGTTTTGCGCACGCAAAAAATGCGGCATTTTGCGTGCGCAAAAGGCACTTAACAGCTCTGTGTGTCATGTTCATATGGTGCGCGGCTGCGTGCTTTTCACGCAGCCGCCATCATTATGACACTCCGTTTGGATGTTTGTAAACAGAAAAGCACGTGGTGCTCTTCTGTTTACATTCATTTTTTTACTGATGTTGCACGAATAACGCGCGTCCCACGGAAGTGCTTCCGTGTGGCGCGCGTGATTTTCACGCACCCATTGACTTCAATGGGTGCGTGATGCGCGAAAAATGCAGAAATATAGAACCTGTCGTGAGTTTTACGCAGCAGACTCGCGCTGCGCAAAAATCACGGACAGTCTGCACTGCCCCATAGACTTGCATAGGTCCGTGCGACCCGCGTGAAAATCACGCGGGTTGCACGGACGTAAATCACATTCGTGTAAATCCGCCCTAAAAGCGATCAAATGATTGCATAGTAAAGTCCCCTAGTGGGGCTAAAAAAAAAATTTTAATAACGTTTTTAGAATAAATAAGAATCTCAAGTAAAAGAAAATATAAAACCCACTTTTTCCCGTTACAAAATGCTTTATTATGAAAAAAGTTACACACCTTTTGGTATCTGCGCGTACATAACGACCCCAACTATAATACTATTACATTATTTAACCAGTGCGGTGAACGCCGTAAAGATTTAAATATAAAACAATGGCAGAATCGCTGTTTCTGTTCATCCTGCCTTCAAAAAGCCTGTATGTTGTAATGACCGGGGGGTAGGGAAACGGACAAGTGAGCCCTAATCTACCCGACACTCTGTCCCTGCCTACTTGCAACGACCCGCTCTAGGCGACGGGGTACAACTGGGCGGCGGTCCCTGCACTCAGTAAGTGCACGACAAACATACAAGGGAATACAAGCAAGGGAAAGGGGCAGTTGCCCACGGCAACACCGTGAGCAACCAGAGTGGTGAACGAGCCGAGTCAAGCCAGGAGTGTGCGAGGTACCAAACGAAGAGCAGAAGAGTAGTCAGTAAGCCAGGGTCAGTATGGAGCAGGAACAAAATAGAAGGAGCTGTAGCTGGGCCAGGAAACCACACGAAAAAGAATAACAAGCAAGGAGGAACAGGAAATGCAGGTATAAATAGACAGAGGGCGGGAGCTAGCTGAGTCTGGCCAGGCTGCGATAGGCTCTCCCACTCCTAAGCCTGCCAGCCTGAGTGGTGGAAGCTGGAGTCAGTCTCAGGGATGTAGATTCAGGTGCAGACTGATTAATTAAGGGAGTTAACCCCGAAGCTGTGCCTGGCAGATCCTTTACATATGTACTCCAAAATAGTAAGGCTGGGTTCACACGAGCACATTAACGTTCGTAATGGACGGACGTATTTCGGCCGGAAGTCCCGGACCGAATTCAGTGCAGGGAGCCGGGCTCCTAGCATCATAGTTATGTACGATGCTAGGAGTCCCTGCCTCTCTGCAGGACAACTGTCCCGTACTGTAATCATGTTTTCAGTACGGGACAGTAGTTCCACGGAGAGGCAGGGACTCCTAGCGTCGTACATAACTACGGACGTTAATGTGCTCGTGTGAACACAGCCTAACACTTAGGCTGGGTTCACACACACTATTTACGGACGTAATTCTGGCGTTTTAGCCCCGAATTATGTCCGAAAATGCGTCTCATAAGCGTCGGCAAACATCTGCCCATTCATTAGAATGGGTCTTACGATATTCTATGCCGACGGTCATTTTTTTTACGCGCCGCTGTCAAAAGGTGGCGCGTAAAAAAGACGCCCGCGTCAAATAAGTGCCTGTCACTTCTTCAGACGTTAATGGAGCCGTTTTCCATGGACTCCATGGAAAAACAGCTCCAATTACGTCCGTAATGGACGCAGCGAAAGACGCCTGCACATGCCATTACGGCTGAAATTACGGTGCTGTTTTCTCTTGAAAACAGCTCCGTAATTTCAGCCGTAACGGAGGCTGCCGTGTGAACATACCCTAAAAACTACAAGTCGTCCTGCAAAAAAAGCCCTCATACAGCTATGTCAGCAGAAAAATAAAAAAGCTATGGCTCTTCATATATGGAGACGCAAAAACATATAATTTTGAAAAAAAAAGTTTCTACTGTGTAAAAGTAGTAAAGCATAAAACAATTATATAAATTTAGTATCGCCACAATCGTAACGACCCGCTGAATAAAGTTATTTATAAGACACGGTAAACGGCATGAAATTAAGATGCAAAATTGCTGGGGGGTATTTCCTCCTTCCCCCCGCCGCCCCTCAATTTTTTTTTTTTATGTACCCCAAAATGGTGCTATTAACCCCTTCCTGCTTTGGCCACTTTTGACCTTCCTGATAGCGCCTCATTTTTCAAATCTGACATGTTTAAATTTATGTGGTAATAACTTCGGAATACTTTTACCTATCCAAGCGATTCTGAGATTGTTTTCACGTGACACATTGGACTTTATGTTACTGCCAAAATTTGCTCTACTACATTTAGTATTTAATTGTGAAAAATTAGCATTTTTCTAACTTTAAAAGTATCTGCTTGAAAGTTAGGCAGTTATATCACACAAAATTGTTGCTAATTAACATCCCCCGTATGTCTACTTTTAGATTGGCATCATTTTTAAACATCCTTTTATTTTTCTAGGACGTTACAAGGCTTAGAACTTTAGCATCAATTTCTCACATTTTCAAGAAAATTTCAAAAGGCTATTTTTTTCAGGGACCAGGTCAGATGTGAAGTGGCTTTTAGGGCCTTATATATTAGAAACCACCAATAAGTCACCCCATTTTAAAAACTTCACCCCTCAAAGTATTCAAAACAGCATTTAGAATGTTCCTTTAACCCTTTAGACGTTTCACAGGAATTAAAGCAAGGTAGAGGTGAAACTTTTTTCAGAAATTCATTTTTAATCAATTTTTTTTTGTAACACAGAAGGTTTTACCAGAGAAACGCAACTCGATATTTATTGCACAGATTCTGCAGTTTTTAGTAATATCCCACATGTGGTCCTAGTGTGCTTATGGACTGAAACACCGGCCTCAGAAGCAAAGGAAAACCTAGTGGATTTTAGACCTCCTTTTTATTAGAATATATTTTAGGCACCACGTCGGGTTTGAAGGGCTCTTGCAGTGGAAAAACAGTAAAATTCCCAAAAGTGGCCCCATTTGGGAAATTACACCCCTCAAGGAAATTATCTAGGGGTATAGTCAGCATTTTGACCCTACAGGTTTATTGCAGAAATTATTGGAAGTTGGCCATGAAAGTGAAAATCTACATTCTTTCAAAGAAATAGTAGGTTTAGCTAATTGTTTTTCTCATTTCCACAAGGACTAAAGGAGAAAAAGCTGTACGACATTTGTAAAGCAATTTCTCCCGAGTACGGCAATACCACATATGTGGTCATAAACGGCTTTTTAGGCGCAGGGCTCAGAAGGGAAGGAGCGCCATTTTGCTTTTGGAGTGCAGATTTTGCTAGATTGGTTTCTGGTCGCTATGTAGCATTTGCAAAGCACCTGTGGGACCAAAATGGTGGAAACACCCCAGGAGTGACCATATTTTGGAAACTACACCCTTCAAGGTATTCACCTAGGGGTGTAGTGAGCATGTCAACCCCACAGGTGTTTGCAACATCGAGTGCACACTAATTTCTGCAGAGTGAAAATGTGATTTTTTTTATTTTCCCATAAATATGCCAATATGTGGTGCCGAGCTTGTGCCACCATAACAAGGCAACTCTCTAATTATTATGCTTCTGGTTTTAGAATCACCCTACATGGGGCTTTATTCTTTTGCCTGGACATTTGACAGGGCTCAGGAGTGAAAGAGTACCATGCAAAATTGAGGCCTAATTTGGCAACTTACAAAGTATTGGTTCACAATTGCAGAGGCTCTGATGTGAAAAAATAAAATAAACCCCTGAGACGTGACCCCATTTTGGAAACTACACTCCTCAAGGCATTTATTAAGGGGTATAGTGAGCATTTTCAACCCACATGTCTTTTCCATAATTGATTGCGCTGCGGATGGTGCAAAGTAAAAATGTACATTTTTCCCCAGATATGCCATTGCAGTGGGAAATATGTCGTGCCCAGCTTATTTCACTGGAGACACACACCCCAAAAATTGTTAAAAGGGTTCTCCCGGGTATGGCGGTGCCATATATGTGGAAGTAAACTGCTGTTTGGGCACACTGTAGGTCTCAGAAGGGAGGGAGCGCCATTTGGCTTTTGAAGCGTAGATTTTGCTTGGTAGTAGTTTTGTTTGGAGTTTTACTGGTATTTCAGTTTATAATGTGGGGATACATGTAAGCTGGGCAGAGTACATCAGGGGCATAGTCAAGGGGTATAATAATGGGGTAAACAATAAAATAATCCATAGATATGTGTTACGCTGTGACACAATCCTTTCTGCACCGGCCGGTGTCGCACTGATAAATGGTCCTTACTTATTCCCGTTTTGGTCCACACTCTGCACCTTTGCAGTTTAGTAAATTTTTCGCTGGGAAGTATTGTCCTGGTATATTGCGGGCACCCTCTCTTCCAGCAGATATGTTTGGGCACTACCCTTCCTTGTTCCCTAATTTTAGGGCCTCGATAAATCGCGTCTTGAAACAGAAGAAAATGTTCCCCTCGTGCGTGCAAAACCGCATATTTTTATTTCCTGACTTATTGTAACCTTAACTAATTTTATTTTTTCATATACATAGTGGTATGAGGGCTTTTTTTTTTTTTTTGCAGGACGAGCTGTAGTTATTATTGGTACCATTATGGCGTACATGCGACTTTTTGATCACTTCTTATCCTATTTTTTCGGAGGTAAGGTGACAAAAAAACACCAATTGTGGCATAGTTTTTTTAGGGTTTTTGTATACAGCGTTCACCATGCGTTATAAATTACATGTTGACTCTATTCTGTGGGTCAGTACGATTCCGGTGATACCTAATTTGTAGCACTTTTTGCTTTACAACTTTTTGCACAATAAAATCACCATGTTGTGAGAACCATAACTTTTAAATTTTTTCGGCTCAGGAGCTGTATGAGGGCTTGTTTTTTGCGAGACGATCTATAGTTTTTATATGTACCATTTTTAGATACATCAAAGTTTTTGATAATTCTTTTTTTTTAATTTCAATTTTTGTAGGGCAAAGTGACCAAGAAACAGAATTTCTGGCATTGTTTTTTACAGCGGTTTTTTAAGGCCGTTGCAGTCGCGGTGATACCAAATATGTATTGTTTATTTCTTTTTTTCAATAATAAGGGGCTTGATAAGGGAAAAAGGGCGATTGTGTTTTATTTTCTTACTAGTTTTTTTTTTCACTTTTCTTTAGTCCCACTAGGGGGCTTGAAGGTCAAACTGTCAGATTGTTTTTTGTAATACATTGCACTACCTATGTAGTGCAATGTATTAGATCTGTCAGTCATTCACTGACAGCAAGCCGATTAGGCTTTACCTCTGGGCAGGGCATAATTGGCTTCCATAATGGCAGAGCAGGAGGCCATTGTTAGGTGTCCTGTTTCCATAGTAGCAGTAGGCACCCCTGCGATTGCAGGGCAGAGCTGCTGTCAACCACAAAGATGCAGCAATCGCTTTCGATCGCTGCACATAAGGGGTTAATGGCAGGGATCGGAGCTAGCTCTGGTTCCTGCCGTTACAGGCGGATGTCAGTTGTAATATACAGCTGACATCCACCGCTGATGACGCCGGATCATCTCCTGAGCCGGCGCCATCCTGCTGACGGCTACGCTAGCCTTTTGGGCCCCGCATCCCAGCAGGGGCTGGAAGTTTTCCATACTAGGCAGACCGGGAGGCCACTTGCAGCCCCCGACACCCCGGCAATTTCATTGCTGGGGTACCAATGAGCTGCAAACAACTTAAATGCAGTGATCGCTTTTGACAGCTACATTTAAGGGGTTAATGGTGGGGATCGAAGCTAACTTTGGTCCCCGCAATTACAGCAGGGTCTCAGCTGTAAAATACAGCTTACATCCGGGGATGATGGCACCAACTCAGCTTCTGAGCCGGTGCCATCCGTTTGTCGTAAGTATACATCATTTTGCGGGAAGCACTGGCTTTCCATGACGTATACCTACGACAAATGTCGGGAAGGGGTTAAAAATACAACTTGTCCTGCAAAAAAAAAAGTCGTTATACAGCTATGTCGACAAAAAAAAATAAAAAAGTTCTAGCTCTTTGAATGCGACAATTCAAAACCTTAAAAAATTGCATGGTCATTAAGGCCTAAAATAGGCTGGTCGCTAAGAGGTTAAAGAGCATTTCTTTGTTATTCTTTATTTTAAAGCGCAAATAATTCCAGGGTGCTACACAGATGTATTCCACCTAAATGTTAAAATGTGGTGCATGTAAGCTAATAAATCGTCCAATGCATAAAGGAGGCGCATTAACAGTTGGAGCATAACTTAATCATAGCTGTAACGACGGGGGTAGGGAAACGAACAAGTGAGCCCTAATCTACCCGCCACTCTGTCCCTGCCTACTTGCAACGACCCGCCCTAGGTGACGGGGTACAACTGGGCGGCGGTCCCTACGCTCAGTAAGTGCACGAGACAAACATACAAGGGAATACAAAGCAAAGGGAAAGGGGCAGTTGCCCACGGCAACACCGTGAGCAACCAGAGTGGTGAACGAGCCAAGTCAAACCAGGAGAGCACGAGGTACCAAACGCAGAGCAGGAGAGTAGTCAGTAAGCCAGGGTCAGTATGGAGCAGGATCAAATAGTTAGGAGCTGTAGCTGGGCCAGGAAACCACACGGAAAGAATCACAAGCAAAGGAGGAACAGGAAAGGCAGGTATAAATAGACAGAGGGCGGGAGCTAGCTCCGTCTGGCCAGGCTGCGATAGGCTCTCCCACTCCTAAGCCTGCCATCCTGAGTGGTGGAAGATGGAGTCAGTCTCAGAGACGTAGATTCAGGTGCAGACCGATTCCCTATGGGAGTTAACCCCGAAGCTGTGCCTGGCAGATCCTTTACAGTACCCCCCCTTTTATGAGGGGCCACCGGACCCTTACTAAGTGGACCTGGTTTACTGGGGAAACGAAGGTGGAACTTCCTGACCAATACCCCAGCGTGAACATCCCGGGCGGGTACCCAAGTCCTCTCCTCAGGACCGTATCCTCTCTAATGGACCAGGTACTGGAGGGAGCCTTGGACCATCTTGCTGTCCACAATCTTGGCCACCTCGAATTCCACCCCCTCAGGGGTGAGAACAAGAACAGGAAGTTTCCTCGAGGGAGCCAAGGACGGGGAGCAGCGTTTAAGGAGGGAGGCATGAAACACGTCGTGTATACGAAAAGATGGGGGTAACTCCAGCCGGAAGGAGACAGGATTGAGGACTTCAATGACCTTATACGGCCCAATAAACCGGGGAGCAAACTTCTTGGACGGGACCTTAAGACGCAAGTTCCTAGACGATAACCACACCAGATCCCCGACCATAAACAAGGGGTTAGCAGAACGTTTTCTATCAGCCTGAGTTTTTTGTACGCTCTGGGACGCCTCTAGGTTCTTCTGAACCTGGGCCCAGACTGTGCACAGTTCCCGATGAACGACCTCTACCTCGGGATTGTTGGAACTATCAGGTGAAACGGAGGAGAACCGTGGATTAAACCCAAAATTACAGAAAAAGGGGGAGACCCCTGACGAGTTACTGACCCGGTTATTAAGAGAAAATTCAGCGAGGGGAATGAATGAGACCCAATCATATTGACAGTCAGAGACAAAACACCTTAAATATTGTTCTAGAGATTGATTAGTCCTCTCCGTTTGGCCATTGGTTTCAGGATGGAAGGCAGAGGAGAAGGACAGATCAATCTCCAAATTTTACAGAAGGCTCTCCAAAACAAAGAAACAAATTGTACCCCTCTGTCCGAAACAATATTGACAGGGACTCCATGGAGACGCAGGATGTGTTTGACAAACAAGGTAGCTAACGTCTTGGCGTTGGGTAGTTTCTTGAGGGGCACAAAGTGGCACATCTTACTGAAGTGGTCTACTACCACCCACACCACCGACTTGCCTTGGGATGGAGGCAAATCGGTGATAAAATCCATGGAGATATGTGTCCAAGGTCTCTGGGGAATGGGCAACGAACGTAGTAAGCCCGCTGGTCGGGACCTGGGAGTCTTGGACCTAGCACAAACCTCACAAGCGGCGACGTAGGCCTTAACGTCTTTAGGCAACCCAGGCCACCAATAGTTTCTGGCAATGAGGTGTTTGGTACCCAGGATGCCTGGATGACCAGATAGTGCGGAGTCATGATTTTCCCTAAGTACCCTTAGCCGGTATTGCAGGGGAACAAACAGCTTGTCCTCAGGAAGGTTCCCAGGAGCTGAACCTTGATCAGCCGCAATTTCAGAGACTAAATCAGAATCAATAGAAGAAATGATTATACCGGGAGGCAAAATACAAGCAGGATCTTCCTCCGAAGGAGGGCTGGCCATGAAGCTACGCGACAGTGCATCGGCCTTAATATTTTTAGACCCAGCCCTATAGGTAACCAAAAAGTTGAATCTGGTAAAAAATAGCGCCCATCGAGCTTGTCTCGGGTTTAGCCTCCGGGCAGATTCTAGGAAAACCAGATTCTTGTGGTTGGTAAGGACAGTTACCTGGTGCCTAGCCCCCTCCAGGAAGTGGCGCCACTCTTCAAATGCCCATTTAATGGCTAAGAGTTCGCGGTTGCCAATATCATAGTTACTCTCAGTGGGCGAAAACTTCCTGGAGAAGTAGGCACAGGGGCGGAGATGGGTGAGGGACCTGGTACCCTGGGACAAGACAGCCCCCACTCCCACCTCGGATGCGTCAACTTCCACGATAAATGGCTCCATTTGGTTGGGCTGAACCAGCACCGGGGCCGAGATAAAGCACTTCTTAAGGACCTCAAAAGCCTGGACAGCCTCAGGTGGCCAGTGGAGGAGATCAGCACCTTTGCGAGTGAGGTCCGTAAGAGGCTTAGCGATGACCGAGAAGTTAGCAATAAATCTCCTGTAATAATTAGCGAACCCCAAAAAACACTGTAACGCCTTCAGGGAGGCAGGTTGGACCCATTC
Organism: Rhinoderma darwinii; assembly: GCF_050947455.1. Classification (NCBI taxonomy): domain Eukaryota; kingdom Metazoa; phylum Chordata; class Amphibia; order Anura; family Rhinodermatidae; genus Rhinoderma; species Rhinoderma darwinii. The sequence goes on from NC_134691.1 coordinate 84,355,792, forward strand.
CGCCACAGCCTGAACCTTGGCGGGGTTACATAGTTACATAGTTACATACATAGTTACATAGTTAGTACGGCTGAAAAAAGACACATGTCCATCAAGTTCAACCAAGGGAAGGGAAAAGGGAAGGAAAAATTTCTACACATAGGAGCTAATATTTTTTTGTTCTAGGAAATTATCTAACCCTTTTTTAAAGCCATCTACTGTCCCTGCTGTGACCAGCTCCTGCGGTAGGCTATTCCATAGATTCACAGTTCTCACTGTAAAGAAGCCTTGTCGCCTCTGCAGCTTGAACCTTTTTTTCTCCAGACGGAGGGAGTGCCCCCTTGTTTTTTGAGGGGGTTTTACATGGAACAGGATTTCACCATATTTTTTGTATGTGCCATTAATATATTTATATAAGTTAATCATGTCCCCCCTTAGTCGTCTTTTTTCAAGGCTAAATAGGTTTAATTCTTTCAATCTTTCCTCATAACTTAAATTCTCCATGCCCCTAATTAGCTTCGTTGCTCTTCTTTGTATTTTTTCCAACTCCAGGGCATCCTTTCTATGAACTGGAGCCCAGAACTGAACTGCATATTCTAGATGAGGCCTCACTAATGCTTTGTAAAGTGGTAATATTACATCCCTGTCCCGCGAGTCCATGCCTCTTTTAATACACGACAATATCCTGCTGGCCTTTGAAGCAGCTGATTGACACTGCATGCTGTTATTGAGTTTATGATTTACAAGTACACCCAGATCCTTCTCAACAAGTGAATCCGCCAGTGTAGCTCCCCCTAGGACATATGATGCATGCAGATTGTTGGTACCCAGATGCATAACTTTACATTTATCTACATTAAACTTCATCTGCCAAGTGGACGCCCAAACACTTAGTTTGTTTAAATCTGCCTGTAATTCATGAACATCTTCCATAGTCTGAACTATATTACATAGCTTGGTGTCATCTGCAAAAATAGAAATAGTGCTATTAATCCCATCCTCTATATCATTAATAAATAAGTTGAATAATAGTGGTCCCAGCACTGAACCCTGGGGTACACCACTTATAACAGGTGACCATTCAGAGAAGGAATCATTGACCACAACTCTCTGGATACGGTCCTTGAGCCAATTCTCAATCCAATTACAAACGATACTTTCTAAACCTATAGTCCTTAATTTACCCATTAGGCGTCTATGGGGGACAGTGTCATATGCCTTTGCAAAGTCCAAAAACACTAAATCCACAGCGGCCCCTCTGTCTAGACTTCTGCTCACCTCTTCATAAAAACAGATTAGGTTAGTTTGACAACTTCTGTCCTTAGTAAAACCGTGCTGGCTGTCACTTATAATACTATTTATTGTCACATAATCCTGTATATAGTCCCTCAATAGCCCCTCAAACATTTTCCCCACGATGGATGTTAAGCTTACTGGTCTATAATTACCTGGGGAAGACCTAGAGCCCTTTTTGAAAATAGGCACCACATTTGCGCTGCGCCAGTCCCTTGGCACTATACCAGTCACTAGAGATTCTCTGAATATTATGAAAAGGGGGACAGAAATAACTGAACTAAGCTCTTTAAGAATTCTAGGGTGTAACCCATCTGGTCCCGGGGCCTTGTGCACATTTATTTTATTTAATTTAGCTTGGACCATCTCTACATTCATCCAATTCAGTATATCAACTGATATATTAACAGCACTGGCAGCGGCTACATCAGCTGCTCCTTCTTCTGTTGTATATACAGAGCTAAAGAACCCATTTAGTAACTCTGCCTTCTCTTGATCCCCTGTGACCAACTCCCCATTACCATTATCTAGGGGTCCTACATGTTCAGACCTGGGCTTTTTTGCATTTATATACTTGAAGAATTTTTTGGGATTTGTTTTACTATCCTTGGCCACCTGCCTTTCATTTTGTATTTTTGCTAATTTGATTACATTTTTACAGATTTTATTAAGCTCTTTATATTTTACAAAGGCTACAGCTGTACCCTCAGATTTGTATTTTTTAAATGCCCTTTTTTTGTCATGTATTGCCCCTTTCACAGAAGGTGTAAGCCATGTGGGGTTTAATTTGAGTCGTTTATACTTGTTACCTATAGGAATACATTTTGCACTATAATAACTCAAAGTAGATTTGAAAATCTCCCATTTATCATTTGTTCCATTATTTGACATTAGTTCTTCCCAGTCCATATCCTGAATTGCAGCCCTCATCCTGGGGAAATTGGCTTTCTTAAAATTAAATGTTTTTGCCCTCCCAGCCTGTGTTTGTTTTTTACAGTATAGGTAAAATGTAACTATACTATGATCACTGTTACCGAGGTTTTCACGAACATTGACATTCCCAACAAGATCTGCATTATTAGAAATGACCAGATCCAACAGAGCTTCACCTCTAGTCGGGTCTTCCACAAACTGGCCCATAAAATTTTCCTGCAACAGATTGAGGAAATGTCTCCCCTTTGCAGTTGAAGCCGAACCATGACACCAATTAATATCCCGGAAATTAAAATCTCCCATTATCACTACAGTACCCGCCTGTGCAGCCTGCTCCATCTGTTTATATAGCTGAACATCCATCTCCTCAGTTATATTGGGGGGTCTATAGATTACACCAAAAGTAATTTTTTCAGTGTTTACCTCCCTTTCTAGTTCCACCCACAAGGTTTCAACCTCCTCACAGTATTCACCCACTATTGTCTCTTTCACACTCGCCTTCATATCATTTCTCACATACAGACATACACCACCACCTTTCCTATTTGTCCTGTCTTTCCGAAAAAGTGTAAAACCCTGTAGATTTACAGCCCAGTCATGTGAAGAGTCCAGCCATGTTTCAGCAACACCAACTATATCTATATTTTCTTCCAGTATCAAGGCCTCCAGCTCCCCCATTTTGCTTGCTAGACTTCTGGCATTTGTGAACATACACTTTAACTTGCCTGTCAGTTTTTCACTTTTATTATCAGAAATGTGATTTGACATTAATCGGGCCTTTTTATTTACACTGATGTTTTGTAACGAAAGGATCTCCTTATCTTGTTGTCTAGTCCTCTCCCCACATTCTGTTTCTCCCCCCACCAATATAGTCTGACCCCTCTCTAACCTGGCTACCCCTTTTTTTTCTACATTGACCTCCCTCCTCAGCCCTAGTTTAAATACTCCGCCACCCCAGCTAGAATTCTCTCCCCCAGCACAGCGGACCCCCTTCCATTTAGGTGCAAATCATCTGCAGAATACAGTTTGTACCCCAATGAAAAGTCAGCCCAGTGCTCTAGGAACCCAAATCCTTCTCCTCTACACCAAGATTTCAGCCATGCATTTAACTCCCTGAGCTCCCGCTGTCTTTCCTGTGATGCGCATGGCAAAGGCAGTATTCCTGAGAATACTACTTTGGAGGTCCTTCCCTTCAGCTTGTAGCCTAGTTCTTTAAAATTATTCTTAAGGCTCCTCCACCTACCATTTATTCTGTCGTTGGTACCGACATGGACCACGACAGCTGGATCATCACCAGCCCCTCCCAGCAATTTGTCCACCCGTTCCACCACATGCCGAACCCTGGCACCAGGGAGACAGCAAACCATTCGGATGAGGTGGTCTTGGCGACAAATTATTCTATCCGTCTTCCTAATTATAGAATCCCCTACGACTATCAATTGTCTTGGCTTACCTGCATTACCATCCCGCCGACTACTAACTGGGCTGTTCTCCCGGCTGTTAGGGAGATCAGTATCCACTAGGGCTGCCATTTCTGAGACTGACACCCTCGCATCATCACCCAACTTGGCAATTTTGCCTGGAATGTCAGGAACCGGATCGGCCTTCCTTTTCTTTGACCCCTTTCTACTGCCCCTAACTACATTAACCCAGCTACTTACCTGATCCTGCTCACCCATGTCTTCACCCTCCAGTTGTAACCCACTAACTGCATGCTCCGTGAGCAGCAAGCTCAGCTCAAGATTGTCTATCCTCCTCAGTGTTGCATTCTGCTCCTCCAGATCTCTAATACGAGCTTCCAGGTGAACAACATGCTCACATCTGCCACAGAGATATTCACCCTGGAACTCCGGCTCCAGTCGTGCATACATATGGCAAACTGTGCACTGAAGAAAACCTCCAATCTTGCTATCCATTATCCAAGTTACAAAAAAAACAGCGAACAGGTGTTAATCAAAAAGAAAAAGAAGTAGAAGAGCACTTACTGGGACTTTAACTCCTCTTTTCAACTCCGGTTTTTGGAACTCCACTTGATCTACAAACCACTTGTTGTTTCAAGCCACAGAGCAGGCTCTACAGAGTAGTGAGGCCTGATTTATAGCACCTGGTACCAGCTATAAATGCGGAATTCATGAGGAGTGAGGATTTGACCCCAAAATTGTATCTCCTGTACCCCAAACACACATTTTTGGGTTTTTGCAAACAGTTTGTTTTCCCGAAGGACCTGGAGCACCTTCCTGACATGCTCAATGTGGGAGGACCAGTCCTTGGAAAACACCAGTATGTCATCAAGGTACACTACAAGAAATACCCCCAGGTAATCTCTCAAAATTTCATTTATGAAATTCTGGAAGACCGCCAGAGCATTACACAACCCAAAGGGCATGACGAGGTATTCAAAATGACCTTCGGGCGTGTTAAACGCAGTCTTCCACTCATCCCCCTCTTTGATGCGGATAAGGTTATACGCCCCCCGTAGATCAAACTTAGAGAACCATTGGGCCCCCTGAACCTGATTAAAGAGATCAGGAATCAAAGGAAAGGGAATACTGGTTCCTTACAGTGACCTTATTCAGGTTACGGTAGTCAATGCATGGCCTAAGACCACCATCCTTCTTCCCTATGAAGAAGAAGCCAGCACCTACCGGAGAAGTAGAGGGGCGAATGTAGCCCTTGGCCAGGCATTCCTGGATATACTCTCTCATGGCTTCACGTTCGGGACAAGAAAGATTAAATATCCTACCCTTAGGAAGCTTAGCTCCTGGTACCAATTCGATAGCGCAATCGTATTCTCTATGAGGAGGTAACACTTCGGAGGCCTCCTTAGAGAAAACATCAGCGAAGTCCTGAACAAACTCAGGTAGCGTGTTCACCTCCTCAGGGGGAGAAATAGAATTAACAGAAAAACATGACGTCAAACATTCATTACCCCATTTGGTAAGCTCCCCAGTATTCCAGTCAAACGTGGGATTATGCAACTGCAACCAGGGAAGGCCTAAAACCAAATCGGACGATAATCCCTGCATCAACAGTACAGAGCACTCCTCCAAATGCATGGAGCCAACAAGGAGTTCAAAAACAGGGGTATGCTGTGTAAAATAGCCATTAGCAAGAGGAGTGGAGTCGATACCCACTACCGGGACAGGTTTAAGCAAATCAATCAAAGGCATAGCAAGAGACATAGCAAATTCCACAGACATGATATTAGCAGAGGACCCTGAATCCACGAAGGCACTGCCGGTAGCAGACCTACCACCAAAAGAGATCTGAAAGGGAAGCAAGATCTTATTACGTTTCATATTTACGGGAAATACCTGTGCGCCCAAGTGACCTCCCCGATGATCACTTAGGCGCGGAAGTTCACCGGCTGCATTCTTACGCTTAGGACAGTTGTTCACTTGATGCTTGTCATCCCCACAGTAGAAGCAGAGACCATTCTTCCTGCGGAAATCTCTACATTGTTGGGGGGACATGGAGGCCCCGAGTTGCATAGGTACCTCTGAGTCTTCCGGGGAGGAACGAAGCAACGGAACCTCGGGAGACATCATGGGGGAGTCGGAGGAAAAAACACATAAACGTTCACGTTGTCGTTCCCTGAGACGTCGGTCAAGTCGTACCGCTAAAGCCATAACCTGGTCTAGGGAGTCAGAAGAGGGATAGCTAACTAGCAGGTCTTTCAGGGCATTCGACAGACCCAACCTAAACTGGCACCTTAAGGCAGAGTCATTCCACCGAGAAGCTATGCACCACTTCCTAAAGTCAGAACAATACTCCTCAACAGGTCTCTTACCCTGACGTAAGGTCACCAGCTGACTCTCGGCAAAGGCAGTCCTGTCAGTCTCGTCATAAATGAGTCCGAGAGCAGAAAAGAAACGATCAACGGAGGAAAGTTCAGGGGCGTCAGGAGCCAAGGAGAAGGCCCACTCTTGGGGCCCTTCCTGGAGCCGGGACATAATTATACCCACCCGCTGGTTCTCAGAACCTGAGGAATGAGGCTTTAAGCGAAAGTAAAGCCTACAACTCTTCCGAAAGGAGAGAAAAGCCCTCCGGTCCCCTGAGAACCGGTCGGGCAACTTGAGGTGGGGTTCAGGAGGTGAGGTGAGGGGAACTACCAAGGTAGCATCAGGCTGGTTGACCCTCTGAGCCAGGGCCTGGACCTGTAGGGAGAGACCCTGCATTTGCTGAGCCAGGGTCTCAAGGGGGTCCATAGTGGTGTCAGGGACCAGGGTAGACTAGGTATGGGCTTGTGATTATGTAACGACGGGGGTAGGGAAACGAACAAGTGAGCCCTAATCTACCCGCCACTCTGTCTGTGCCTACTTGCAACGACCCGCCCTAGGCGACGGGGTACAACTGGGCGGCGGTCCCTACGCTCTGTAAGTGCACGAGACAAACATACAAGGGAATACAAAGCAAAGGGAAAGGGGCAGTTGCCCACGGCAACACCGTGAGCAACCAGAGTGGTGAACGAGCCAAGTCAAACCAGGAGAGCACGAGGTACCAAACGCAGAGCAGGAGAGTAGTCAGTAAGCCAGGGTCAGTATGGAGCAGGATCAAATAGTTAGGAGCTGTAGCTGGGCCAGGAAACCACACGGAAAGAATCACAAGCAAAGGAGGAACAGGAAAGGCAGGTATAAATAGACAGAGGGCGGGATCTAGCTCCGTCTGGCCAGGCTGCGAGTTAACCCCGAAGCTGTGCCTGGCAGATCCTTTACAATAGCATTCTAATATTTTCCGGTTCTGCCATTTTCACAAAAGTGATAACAGGCTCCTTGGCCATCTCTAAACTCTTTAAGTCTGCATGAGAACTTAAAGGGTACATTGGCTTTCCGAGAAAAGCCGAACAAAAACGAAGCTGCTCAGTGCCCACACGAGCGCTTCTGCCGCTTCGTTTTAGCGATCGGTGGAGGTCTCAGTGCTTGGACCCCCACCAATCAGAACTTCTGACATGTCATTATGACATGTCAGAAGTTTGTTGAACGTTTAGTTACCCTTTAAAGAAGCATTCTGATTTCTGCAAATAAAGTATGTTATATTATTATTTATTATCATTGCTTGCAGTCATTGAACAAGAACCTCCAGTCATTCTTTACTTCTAGAGGATGAAGATCTGTACTGGTCATTTAATGATGACATAGGTGCACCGGTTGTTACAAGACACAGCTCTGGTAACTGTACTGTAACAAGATGAGCACCTGTGTGTCCATCACAGGACTGATTTTCATCATTTTGTAACCTTAAATATGCATAATATAAAATAACAAGCAATAAGAATAATAGTCGTACACAACATCTCAAAAGACTATGTCCATTTCCTTTGGTCCCTGCCCCCATAAGAACTTACAGTCTTGTGCCTCATGCACACCACAGTGTGTACCGGCCGAGTCCCATCAGTGATCCATGGAAAGATAGGTCATGTCCTATCTTTCCACGGATCAGAGAATCGGGTCCGTTTTCATGGAACCGATTCACCTGTTAAATGGGTCCCTGAGATGCCACTCGGATGCCGTTAGAAAAGGGCCCGAGTGGCACATCGGTCATGTGCAACTGGCACTCGACTCCTATGGTGTAATTTTTTTTGGGTCACTGGAAAACTGCAATCGTATTACACTCGCGTGAAACCGACCTAAGGCTGGGTTCATATGGAGTTTTTTCGCAGGCAGAAAATCTGCCTCAAAATTCCGTTTGGAATTTTGAGGCAGATTTTGCTCTGCCTGCACGCAGATTTTCACTGCGTTTTTCGCCCACGGCACTCAATGGCCACGGGTAAAAAACGCAGCGAAATACGCTTTCTCTGCCTCCTGTTGATGTTAATGGGAGGTCAGAGACGTAAACACCCGAAGATAGGGCATGACCCTTCTTTTTCCCACGAGACGTTTTTTCCCCTCGCGGGAAAAAAACGCCTCCGCCTCTCATTGAAATCAATGGGAGGCATTTTCGGTCGTTTTTGGTGCGTTTTCTGACGGGGTTTCCACGTCAAAAAACGTGTTAAAGCTCTGTGTAAACTGACCCTTCAACTTTAGACAGACACATGCTTGGGCTGGTATAGCTTAACAGAACAGTTTTTGTTTTGTTTTCTTATCGATTTTTTTTATTTTTTTATTTTTGTTTTGTTTATAAATTTGGTAAAAAAAGAAATAAATAATTGTTGTTTTTTTTTGTTTTTTGTTTTTTAACGTGTTTTTTTTTTCCTCCGATAAAAAAAAAAAAAATATTTTAAAACTACTGATATACAAAAGAAGTGTTTTTTTCTTGTTTTCATTATAAGAATATCTGATCATTATTATTACCCTATTGGGTGTTTAAAATAATTAAATGTAATTTAAAAAATGGTTTCTTTAAAATATGAAAACAAAATTAATATTTATGTAACAGCTTACAGAAAATAAATTACATGGTGTAAAATATGCTGAAGGACTTCATCAAAAGTTAAATATTAACTGCTCCAGATATTGCATTTAAGCCCCCCCCCCCTCCCACTCCATCCCCTACCTTATACACATGGCAGAGCCGTATGGCACTCTGCGTTCAGCTGTATGGAGCTCTTAACAGCACCTTATTTTGGAGATAATCTCTTGCTTCTAAGGGAGAATACCTCCATAATACATCATCCTAACAAACATGGCACAATTTGTTTTCTGTTGGATTTATTTTCATTTATTATAGTAAAGCCCCATCTAACTCAGTGGTTGTACTTGACCTAGTACAGCCATGTGCATGAGACCTAAAGCTACAGGGACCCCAAGCAATCAATCTTCACCAACAATAAATGATACTTCTATCATTCATGAATTTGGGCATTTACATTGGATAAGTGTTATGAGCGCTCATTCTCATACTTACATAGTAAGTTGAAAAAGGACTTAAATCTACCGAGTACAATCTTTTGATACTTACAAACCCCAGCTGATCAAGAGGTAGGCAAAAACCCTCCCTGAATGACATAAAACCTATTTGCCATAAAGTGGAAAAACTTTCTGCACTGACTCCTGCTGGCAATCTAATAGATCTATGATTAACAGTCTACACCAGAGCTTCCCAACCTTTTCATGCTCGAAGCACCCCTGGAATTTTTTATTTTTTTTGCAGTGGATGAGCGGAGTGTCGCGGCTTCCCGGTTGGGAACCACTGGTCTACATTAATACCAGTAACCTCTATATTGTGTTTCTCAGGGGAGATTTCTAACCCGTTTCTTAAATCTATCCACACTTTCAGACATGATCAGATCCTGAGGGAGCAATGTTCCATAACTTCATGGATTGGACAATAAAGTTTTGCTTTCGTACTTTGATACAATTGCACTTCATTTAGCCTCATTCATTGGAATTTGCAAAAAGAATAAATTATCACATTGGTTTTTATGGGATCTATTTACATATTTATATAAAGATATACTTCCCTTCAGTCTTCTATTCTCTAGGGTAACTAAATCAAGTTTCAACAACCTTTCTTTCAACTTTCATCATTAGAATTCGACCACCATCAATCAACTGTTATGACTGGACAAACTGCACTGTGAAAGCTTGTTTTCCTTGCAGCGAAAGAGAAGTGTAAGGGTATGTGCACACACTAGCTTGCTTTTACGTCTGAAAAGACAGACTGTTTTCAGGAGAAAACAGCTGCGTCGTTTCAGACGTAAAAGCTCCACCTCGTATTATGCGAGGCGTCTTTGACGCTCGTAAATCTTGAGCTGTTCCTCATTGACTTCAATGAAGAACGGCTCAAATTACGTCTGAAAGAAGTGTCCTGCACTTCTTTGCCGAGGCAGTCATTTTACGCGTCGTCGTTTGACAGCTGTCAAATGACGACGCGTAAATGACAGGTCCTCTGCACAGTACGTCGGCAAACCCATTCAAATGAATGGGCAGATGTTTGCTGACGTATTGTAGCCCTATTTTCAGATGTAAAACGAGGCATAATACGCCTAGTTTACGTCTGAAAATAGGTCGTGTGAACCCAGCCTTATATGGAACCTACCGAAATCAATGCTGTAATGCAGATATAGCCGGCAACTCCTTTAACTTGGTCAGGTACATGGTAGTAACCAAAGTAAAGCATGTGTTATTCATTAAATGCCTTCATATACATGAAGTCCTGATTATGACAGGAGAGATGTTAATAACATTTCTTTAGAGCCACACTTTATTTAAAGCCCATATTGTGAAGCTAATTATAGAGAAATTATTTTTTATATATCCGTTACTTCATTTATTTTCATTTGAACTGCCAGTTGTTAAGGTCTAATGATTAAACGTGGTAAATGCGGTATAGATGTCATTTTTCATGAGAAACTATTTTAATTACATGTTTATATATTAATTAAACCATAATTTTGCCATTATCTTTAAAACCACATTCTCCACCAGTCTAAATTTGTCCCATACATTCCTTTTGCACCAGAGCAACCAAGTGGATAACATGAACAAGAAAAAATATGGAAGCAAAAATGTAACAAAAGTGCTCATGTTTTCTTTTCAAACTGTTTTTATTGAGAATGTCAACAAATCATGAAATAATCATACACTGTGCAGTATCACACACTCAGTTTTTCATGTTGATAATAAACATAGCTGAAAAATGGCCAATATACACAGACATTTCAAGTAGAAAATACATTAATACAAAAGAATGGTAATGCCATAAGAAAAATAAAGCAAATAAAAAACAAAAACTGTCATGTGGTGGAGAGTATAAAACCTCATGAATATATGGAGTAACCAAAAGAAAGTTGTTAGGGAGATCTAGATCTATCCAAATAAGTCGACCAAGGAGACCAAATATGTAGAAATTTAAACCTAGTCTGCTTGTCCCAATGCATCAATTCCTCAAACCTGTGAATTTCCTGTACTTTCAATTCCCACTCCTCAACAGTAGGGGGCCAACAGACTTCCAATGCAATGGAATTAACAATTTAGCAGCAGTGAGTAAAAGTGTGGCTAGATCATATCTCTTGGGGGTAAAGGAGCTAGATGACAACCACAAGAGATAAAGGAATTGATGTGGAGCAAATAGAATTTATTGTAGTAATGACCTTCCGCCAATACCCCTGTATTAAAGGGCACTGCCACCAAATGTGCAGTAAAGTACCCCTATCAAGAGAACAACGGCAGCATTTATCTGATATATCAGAGTTGACCATATTCAATCATGCTGGAGTCTTATACTACCGGGATACTAATTTATAAGAATTTTCCTTAATTAATACACTGTGAGAATCCATGGGAACGCTTCAAGATCGTTCGTTGGTCGTCTTCTGTAAAAGTAGAGTGTAGGTCCTGTTCCCACCTAGAGATTAGATCTAATTTGCCCTCTTTCTCACCTAGCAAAAATAACTCATATGATCTAGCAAGTGCACCTTTTTGAGATATAGTATTATTTAATTTACGCTCAAATAAAGTACAATTTTGTAAGGCGGCATATTGTGATTTGTACTTATTACATACAGATTGAAAATTTTGTGTTTGTATAAAATCCAACAAAAGAAGACCTGTAGTCCTAAATAATAAAGAAGCCGAAACCTGTGACTCAGTATCAAAAAATTTGGAGATGTCTCCAGAAGGAAGTTGCAGGTATTCTTTTGGGATCAACAAGAAAAGGCAAAAGACTTAAAGAGTCTCTGTCTCCACATTATAAGTGCCGTATCTCCTACATAAGGAGATGGGCGCTATAATGTAGGTGACAGCAATGCTTTTTATTTAATAAAACGATCTGTTTTCACCACTTTATTAGCGATTTTAGATTTATGCTAATGAGTTGCTTAATGCCCAAGTGGCCGTATTTTTACTTTAGACCAAGTGGGCGTTGTACAGAGGAGTGTATGACGCTGACCAATCAGCGTCATGCGCTCTTCTCCATTCATTTAGGCAGCGCATAGGGATCCTTTTAGATCGCTATGTGCTGTCTTATACTAACACATTAACAATACTGAAGTGTTTAGACAGTGAGGGTATGTGCACACGATGAGAGGCTTTTACGGCTGAAATGACAGACTGTTTTCAGGAGAAAACAGCTGCCTCGTTTCAGACGTAATTGCTCCTCCTCGCATTTTGCGAGGCTTCTCTGACAGCCGTAAATTTTGAGCTGTGCTTCATTGAGTTCAATGAAGAACGGCTCAAATTACGTCTGAAAGAAGTGCCCTGCACTTCTTTTGACGAGGCTGTATTTTTACGCGTCGTCGTTTGACAGCTGTCAAACGACGACGCGTAAATGATAGGTTGTCTGCACAGTACGTCGGCAAACCCATTCAAATGAATGGGCAGATGTTTTCCGACGTATTGGAGCCGTATTTTCAGACGTAAAACGAGGCATAATACGCCTCGTTTACGTATGAAAATAGCTCGTGTGAACCCAGCCTGAAAAGACATTCCACGGGATGTCTATTCACAATCTGTGCACTTCGTTACTGTTTTTGTGATAGTTACAGCAGAGCAAAGCGTAATCTCGTTGTAACCTGTCATTTACCGCGTAATCTCGCGGGATTACTCTTTCCTCTGCTGTAACTACCACAAAAACAGTAACGAAGTGCAGAAATTGTGAATAGACATCCCGTGGAATGTCTATTCACTGTTTAAAAACGTCAGTATTGTTAATGTGTTAGTATAAGACAGCACATAAGGATCTATCAGGATCCCTATGCGCTGCCTAAATGGATGGAGAGGAGTGCATGACGCTGATTGGTCAGCATAATACACTCCTCTGTACAACGCCCACTTGGTCTAAAGTAAAAATACGCCCACTTGGGCATTAAGCAACTCATTAGCATAAATCTAAAATCGCTAATAAAGTGGTGAAAATAGATAGTTTTATTAAATAAAAAGCACTGCCGTCACCTACATTATAGCGCCGATCTCCTTATGTAGGAGATAGGGCACTTATAATGTGGTGACAGAGCCTCTTTAACCGGTTAAGGACTAGGCTGTTTTACAGTTAAATGACCAGAGCAAATTTCACAATTTTGCTATGCGCTTCTTTAGATGACTATAACTCCGCAGGTGAATAAAGTTCATCTTTGAAATTTACACTCTTTTTAAAGGACAGATAGGGCTTTGTTTTAGTAGGCATTTGTCAGTATATATCATTTTTTTTTTTTTCTCTAAAGTGGGCAAAATTGGAAAAAAATGCAAGAATTTAGCAATTGCGTCAGTTTATGCCAGCATTTTTCACACATAGTATGGACCACGGACAAAATTCATCTCCTTTCACATTCTTCCACTTCTCCCGTGCATGGGGATACCAAATATGTGTGCCTTATTCACTGTGCGGGCATGTGCCAGGGCTTGGCATAAAAGGAGGCTTTTTGGTCCAGGAATTCTGCATTTGATTTTATAGCAGCATACTGTTTTCTGGGGGGCCTAATGCTGCTGAAACATTAGAAACACCCCATAAATGACTTCATTCACACAAGTAGACCCCACAAGGTTTTCTTCAAGGGGTTTATCATATTTTTAGACAGTCCAGTTTTCTTCTGAAAGTTTCTTGATTAAGATGGAACAAAATAAAATTAGCAATTTTTTAGCAAATGCGTCAGTTTATACCAGCATTTTTCACACACAGTATAGACCACGGACAAAATTCATCTCCTTTCACATTCTTCCACTTCTCCCGTGCATGGGGATACCAAATATGTGTGCCTTATTATCACATACAGATGTAGGAGGGCGGACGATAGAAGAAGCTTATTTCACAAATCGCCTTTTTTCAAAGCTGGTTTTACAAAACTCAACAGAGTTTCTATAACACTTCCAAAATATCTGCTCTTGAAGCAGAAATCCCAAAATATTCATCTAGGGGTATAATGGGAATTTATTTTTTGGGGTTTTCTAAAATAAGAAATTGCAGGTTTATGCAAATGGAGCTCTCCAGCAGATGAACTTTAGAAAATATGCAAACATGACATCCACCCCCCACCCATTCCCTCCCTCACCCTTGGAGTAAAATCATGGGAAAAATAAAAACGTAATGTAGGGAAAATATATTTTCAACTAATTAACTAAAATCTAATAATGCAGAACAGTGCAGTATTTTTTAAAACATGGCTCAATGCACAGGCCTGGTTGCGAGGGACATGAGGGACAGAAATATCGGGAATCTTTGCGGTGCCCGTCTTTTCTGCAGACGCGGCACTTTTTCTGGGGGTTGCTTCTGATTGGTGTTGGGGGAATCCGACTGATGAAGTGTCTTTCAGTCAGTCGCGTGACATCCTCAGACTGGGCGCATTCTCGGGTGTCCTGAACATCAAATATGAGGCCTCCAATAATTTTCTCCTGGAAATCCAGGTATGTGTCTCTGCCTCTGTTTTTTTTGTAGAGCACAAATGAATTGTGGATGGCCACATGTAACAAATAAATGGCCACTTTTTTGTACCAGGTTTTTGTTTTTCGCTTCACTAAATAGGGCTGTAAAACCTGGTCGCTTAAATCCACCCCCCCCCCCCCCGTGTACTTGTTATATTCGGACACGCTCACTGGTTTGTGCTTGTCCGATGTTGCCCCTCTTTCCCTCACTGCCACTGTTCCTGCGGTATGTATTGTGCTTAGTAGATACACATCTTTGCGATCTCTGTACTTGACCGCCAGCAATTCCTCAGATGCATAAGCACAGGAGTCCCCCTTTACCATGCGCTTCCCCACTAATTGCTGCGGAAAACCAATTCGGTTTTTGCGCATTGTACCACATGCCCCAGTCCTTGCAGCATGCAAATGCCTAAACAGGGGCACACTGGAATAAAAATTTCGCAGTACAGGTGGTACCCCTTGTGAAGCAGAGGCTGCATTCAGTGGCGGATTAAAGGGAATGTGTTGCCAGAAAAACATGTTTTTTTTTTAAAAATTAAACATTTAGTGTGTGGGTGATTAAACATGGTTCAAATTTTTTTTTTTTTTTTCACGAGTCAGGAAATAGTCAGGAAATATTATAAATTAATTCTAATTTATAATACTACCCATTTTTGGTCACTAGATGGAGCTAGTTCCCAAAATTGCAGCATTGCAACATTGGGTTAAAAGCCCTCGCTCTAGTGAGCTCTCAGCATCCCCCCCTCCTTTATCCTGGCTAGTGCCGGGATAAACGAGGGGTTTGAAAGGTTTAACCTCCTACACTGTGTGTCGCCATTTTTTGAGGTAACCCACAGTGTAGTAGGTTTACATACAGTAGTAAACACACACAAACACTAACATACATTGAAATCTCTTACCTGCTCCTGCCGCCGCGGCTCCCTCCGGCCCGTCCGCTCCCTTTGCTGCCGCTGTTCCATGTGCACAAGTCCGGAAGCCGCGACCGGAAGTAGTAATATTACTGTCCGGCCGCGACTTCCGGTCCACAGGAAAATGGCGCCGGACGGCGCCAATTTCGAATAGGACTGTGTGGGAGCGGCGCATGCGCAGTTCCCACACAGACGCCGTACACGGCAGTCAATGGGACGGGAGCCGTTCGCAGTCCCTATGGGACTGTGGCTGCCGTACTCCATGTCTGTGTGTGTCGTTAATCGACACACACAGAAATGGAACAAAAAATGGCAGCCCCCATAGGGAAGAAAAAGTGTTAAAAATAAGAAAAAGTAAAACACAAACACACAAATGAATAAAAACGTTTTTATTAAAGCACTTACATCTTTAACATATAAAAAAAATTATTTGCCATGACACTGTTCCTTTAAGTAGACTATGGGCCCTGGGCTGTTACCCAAACTTGGGCCCCCCTTCTCCCCCGCCGAACACTACCTTTTTGTGCAAGCATTAACAAATGGGTGTTACGATTCCCTTTGTCAAAGGGCTGTGTCCCTACATACTGACAGTCTCCAACCATCGCTGACAGTATCACACTGTGCAGGGACACATCCTCCTAACAAGGGAAATAGTAACACGCATTTGTCTATCAGTCCTGGACTGCACAAAGACTTTTAGTGAAACACAAGGATTTCCTATAATAAACATGTCAGGAGAGGTGACAGATTCTCTATAAATCTAGTGACTCACATGTGACGACTCCTCAGATTCTGGTAACTTTTTTCCTCTTTTCTTCTCCATCCGGTCCAGACTTCATGACAACATCTCCCGACCATGACCCATTTCTGCAGAATTTGCCACTTAGATGTCTTCTGTTGCTCACTTTTCCAACATTTCTACACATATAAACGAAAACAAAATAAACATGGTGCCACACACTGTGCCCCTAACTATAATAGCATCAAACACTGCGCCCCTGAATATAATTGTGTCAAACAGTGTATAGTAAAGCACCACGTGCACAAAGGCCCCTGTATATAGCGTCACACACACATCCCCCTGTATATAGCATCACACACACACATCCCCCTGTATATAGCATCACACACACATCCCCCTGTATATAGCATCACACACATATCCCCCTGTATATAGCGTCACACACACATCCCCCTGTATATAGCATCACACACACACATCCCCCTGTATATAGCATCACACACACATCCCGCTGTATATAGCATCACACACATATCCCCCTGTATATAGCATCACAAACACATCCCCCTGTATATAGCGTCACACACACATCCCCCTGTATATAGCATCACACACACATCCCCCTGTATATAGCATCACACACATATCCCCCTGTATATAGCATCACACACATATCCCCCTGTATATAGCATCACACACACACATCCCCCTGTATATAGCATCACACACACATCCCCCTGTATATAGCATCACACACATATCCCCCTGTATATAGCGTCACACACACATCCCCCTGTATATAGCATCACACACACACATCCCCCTGTATATAGCATCACACACACATCCCGCTGTATATAGCATCACACACATATCCCCCTGTATATAGCATCACAAACACATCCCCCTGTATATAGCGTCACACACACATCCCCCTGTATATAGCATCACACACACATCCCCCTGTATATAGCATCACACACATATCCCCCTGTATATAGCATCACACACATATC
The DNA here is from genome assembly GCF_050947455.1 of Rhinoderma darwinii. Classification (NCBI taxonomy): domain Eukaryota; kingdom Metazoa; phylum Chordata; class Amphibia; order Anura; family Rhinodermatidae; genus Rhinoderma; species Rhinoderma darwinii. The sequence goes on from NC_134691.1 coordinate 84,372,956, forward strand.
CCCCTGTATCTATAGCATCACACACATATCCCCCTGTATATAGCATCACACATATCCCCCTGTATATAACATCACACACATCCCCCTGTATATAGCATCAGACACACAGCTCCTGTATATAGCATCACACACACACAGCCCCTGTATATAGCATCACACACATATCCCCCTGTATATAGCATCACACACACACATCCCCCTGTATATAGCATCACACACACATCCCCCTGTATATAGCATCACACACACATCCCCCTGTATATAGCATCACACACATATCCCCCTGTATATAGCATCACACACATATCCCCCTGTATATAGCATCACACACACACATCCCCCTGTATATAGCATCACACACACATCCCCCTGTATATAGCATCACACACATATCCCCCTGTATATAGCGTCACACACACATCCCCCTGTATATAGCATCACACACACACATCCCCCTGTATATAGCATCACACACACATCCCGCTGTATATAGCATCACACACATATCCCCCTGTATATAGCATCACAAACACATCCCCCTGTATATAGCGTCACACACACATCCCCCTGTATATAGCATCACACACACATCCCCCTGTATATAGCATCACACACATATCCCCCTGTATATAGCATCACACACATATCCCCCTGTATCTATAGCATCACACACATATCCCCCTGTATATAGCATCACACATATCCCCCTGTATATAACATCACACACATCCCCCTGTATATAGCATCAGACACACAGCTCCTGTATATAGCATCACACACACACAGCCCCTGTATATAGCATCACACACAGCAGTGATGAAGGGAGGGAGTGAGTTATGGAAGAATGAAGGGAGGGATGAACAGATGGAGGGAGTGAGTGATGAAGGGATAGGGGTTTGGAAAAGTACTCACCAGCCTGGAGCGCTGTGTAAAAACTTGACTGGTGGGCGGGCCTTCTTCCCTGCAGATATTCTGCTCATTCACTGTGATAGACTGACCTGATTGGTGGGCGGGGGTCACATGGGCACGACGTCATCAAAGGTCCTTTAGCCTTCAATTCGGAGCACATTTATTTAGAGAGGTAACTTTCACTATCCCGGCTAAGCCCGCCCCGAATTGTTCTGCCTGCACCTTCTCTCTGCAGTGAGTTAGCGCTGCATAGTTTTTACGATTATGTGCAGTTCGGGCAGCAATGGGCCCCCTGAGTGTCTCGGGCCCCCTGAGTGTCTCGGACCCCGGGCGGCCGCCCGAAACGCCCATATGATGATCCGCCATTGGCTGCATTATCTCCCACACGATCTTACTGCTGGTGGAAAGATCAGGGGGGCATCCAGGAACATTTATTGAGCGGTCCCGCCCTTCATAAATCCTGAAGGCGGTAGTATATCCTGACCCGCTTTCACACAATTTGTAGAGCTTAACGCCATATCTTGCCCTTTTGGAAGGTAGATATTGGCGAAAGCTAAGTCTTCCATGAAAGTTGAGGAGGGATTCATCCACGCTTAAATTCTGCTCAGGGGTGTAGAGTTGCAGGAATAAATTATTTAGGGAATTTATCAGTGGTCTTATTTTGAACAACCGATCCCGGTTTGCATCGGTACTCGGGGGGGCCTGTGCGTTGTCGTTGAAGTGGAGGAACCTCATTATTGTCTCATAACGAGACCTGGGCATTACTGCAGAATACACTGGGGTGGCTTGGGCGGGTCTTGTTGACCAGTAAGACCTAATGGAGGGCTTTTTGACAACACCCATATTTAGGGTGAGCCCCAAAAAAAAATTTCATTCCTGCAAATTGGTGGGCGTTCAATCTCTGGCATGGGTGGATGAAGGTTTCTGCCTTATATACTAAGCGGCATATAAATTTGTTTTGTGGACAATGATATTTAGGATGTCGTCAGTTATAAATAAATGGAAGTAATCCATTTGGACCAAATTTGTATTGTCCACGGTTATGCCAGGAGTGGCAGTAAATCCGTGGATTCTAGGCCCAAAAGATGGGGCAGGTGCCCATACAAGAGCCTGGACTGGAGGGACCAGGCTGTCCCGTGCTACAGCGCTACTTGGCCCTGCACTTCCATGTTCTGCAGTTTCAACTGCGTCAGGGATAACGTCCCCTGAAGATGAACCTGAAGTGACGCTGTCATCGTCACTACCTAAAACAGGTTCCATCTCTGACGCCATTTCTGATGCGGTCTCAGACTCAGACCACAGCATGGCGTATGCCTCCTTGGCGCTAAACAACTTCTTCGCCATAACGTCACTAACACTAACTAAACAAACATTTTTTTTTTTATAACACATACAAACTAACTGGTATATATATATATCTACACTACGGCTAACAAAAAAATAAACCACTATTGCTATATATATTATATATATATATGTGGATATATATATATAATTATATATTCCCTACCTGCCTATTCTAATAGAATAAAATATAGAAAGGTAGATAGATAGAAAAAAAAGACAGATGGATAGATTGTATAGATAGATAGAAATCTATCTATACAGAGAATGTTTTATAGAGTGTAACTGTATTTTTTTTTGTAACTGTAATCTTGTAATCTTCTGGCAGCAATTCTCTCGAGTCTCTTCTTCTCCTCACACTGAAACAATGTTTCAGGAGAAGAAAAGAGGCAGGAGATTTGCTGCCAGAAATATCAAAATAAAAAAAATGTGGTCGCTGTGATAGGTTTTCACAGCGACCACATGTTCAGGGACCATCAGATTGGTCCCTGATACTCTGCCCAGAGCTGTTGGTAACAGCGTGGGCACAGGGCTGTGTGCACGCGATCGTGCGTGCACAGTCTCTGAAGTTCCGCCGTAATTAGTCTATACGGCGGACTTCAGAGACCCTGACCGCTGGCCGTAAAAATACAGCCAGCGGTCGGGAACCTGTTAAAGGCAAAAGTGGATAAATATCAGATAAGAGGGAGTTACTTGTGTTAACTTCTTGCCACACCCTGATAGTGCCCTTCAATAAAATGCTGGAACATATAGAATTCAGAGAAAGGGGTCTCGATACCCAAATAAACAGCTGGTCAGGTAACGTGAGAAGCTCCCTCTCCAATTCCACACATAGGGTAGACTGAGATGTGCTAACCAAAGATTGCCATCTATTTAAATGATTTGCCTTCTAATAAATAAAGAAATCTGGTACTCCCAAACCTCCAAGATGCGGTTTCTGAGTGAGTAACCTCTACTTCAGGCTTGGCCTAGCATTGTTCCACAAAAATGCAGTAAACAATTTCCTAACCCTATCAAAAAACGTTCTAGGTAGCCGTATCGGAAGTGTCTGTATAAAATATAGAAGTTTAGGGACTATAAAAGTTTTTAAAAGATTTTTGCGTCCCATCCAAGACAAATATGGTACTTTTAAGTTCTCTTAATTGGGTCTGTATAGACAAGAATAAAGGCGTATAATTACAAATAAATAAATTCGCTGGATCTTTAGTAATTTGAATACCCAATTACGTCACACGCTGCTATCTGCGCACTTAAAGAGGCTCTGTCACCAGATTATAAGTTCCCTATACTGTACATGATGTGAACGGCGCTGTAATGTAGATCACAGCAGTGTTTTTTTTATATAGAAAAACTATCATTTTTGACGGAGTTATGACTTATATTAGCTTTATACTAATGAGTTTCTCAATGGACAACTGGGCGTGTTTTACTTTTTGACCAAGTGGGCGCTGTACAGAGGAGTGTATGACGCTGACCAATCAGCGTCATACACTTCTCTCTATTCATTTACACAGCAGATAGCGATATAGCTATATCGCTATGTGCAGCCACATAAACACACTATAACGTCACTGGAGTGTCCTGACAAAGAATATACATTACCTCCAGCCCTTGAAAGAGTAATGGTGAAAGAAGATGTGTCCAGTATGAACTCCAGACAAGTTAATCTATTTGTTTGAGCGAGATGCTTTTTCTTTCTTTTGCAAAGAAAGAACAAGAATAGCGGTGGCCAGAGATCTGAGATGACTGCAAATGGGGCTCTAACTCAATCGTCTAAATACTGGATTAGAAAAATCCCCCATTTCCTGAGAGCTGCTGTCAGGACTATGACAATTTTTGTGAAGATTCTGTGAGCTGTCGAGATGCCACTGCTAGTCTCAGAAAAAGTCTGTGAGATGACAGAATTGGGACATGAAATAGGCATCTCTGAAGTCAGTAAACGCTAAGAAATCTCCTTGATGTAGAATATTGATGCCTGTTTGTATAGAGTCTATCTTGAACTTGTTGAGATACGTCTACTTATATTTATTTATTTATTTTTATTACGCACTATAGGGCATTATACTGCGTAGTGGCAACGAAGGGGGCATTATAGTAGGTATGGGTGCCGCAATGGGGCATTATACTGTATGAGGACAGCTTTGGGGGCATTATACTGTATGGGAGCAGCTATGAGTGCATTTTACTGTATGGGGCAGCTATGGGGACATTATACAGTGTGGGAGGAACTATAGGGGCATTATACTGTATCGGAGCAGCTATGGGGCATTATACAGGGTGGGCCATTTATATGGATACACCTAAATAAAATGGGAATGGTTGGTGATATTAACTTCCTGTTTGTGGCACATTAGTATATGGGAGGGGGGAAACTTTTCAAGCTGGGTGTTGACCATGGCGGGCATTTTGAAGTCGGCCATTTTGTATCCAACTTTAGTTTTTTCAATGGGAAGAGGGTCAAGTGACACATCAAACTTATCGAGAATTTCACAAGAAAAACAATGGTGTGCTTTGTTTTAACGTTACTTTATTCTTTCATGAGTTATTTACAACTTTCTGACCACTTATAAAATGTGTTCAAAGTGCTGCCTATTGTGTTGGATTGTCAATGCAACCCTCTTCTCCCACTCTTCACACACTGATAGCAACACCGCAGAAGAAATGCTAGCACAGGCTTCCAGTATCCGTAGTTTCAGTTGCTGCAGATCTCGTATCTTCACAGCATAGACAATTGTCTTCAGATGACCCCAAAAATAAAAGTCTAAGGGGGTCAGATCGGGAGACCTAGGGGGCCATTCAACTGGCCCACGACGACCAATCCACTTTCCAGGAAACTGTTCATCTAGGAATGCTCGGACCTGACACCCATAATGTGGTGGTGCACCATCTTGCTGGAAAAACTCAGGGAACGTGCCAGCTTCTGGAAAGTGGATTGGTCGTCGTGGGCCAGTTGAATGGCCCCCTAGGTCTCCCGATCTGACGCCCTTAGACTTTTATCTTTGGGGTCATCTGAAGGCAATTGTCTATGCTGTGAAGATACGAGATGTGCACACTGGCGTAGCTATAGGGGTTGCAGTGGTCGCAATTGCGACCGGGCCCCGAAGCCAGGGGGGCCCACAGCCCCCCGCACCACATCAATAAAAAGTTACTATAGTAACTCGGGCCGCGGGCCCCTGTTACTATAGTAACAGACTTTACTTACCTTCCTGGTTCCGGATCGCAGCGGAGGTCCTGACGTCAAGCGCTGTGCGCAGCGCATGACGTCACAGCGCTATGTGCCGCGCACAGCATCGAGATGACAGAACTACCGCCGCGGCTGAAGAGGAAGGTAAGATTAGCCCTGACTGGCGGGGTCCGACTCCCGGGACCCGCCAATCAGCTGTTTTGAAAGGGCTGCAGCACTCGTACGAGAGCTGCCTCCCCTTCATTCCGGTCACTTCATTCCGGTCACACTGTGAATCGGTGTCGGCGATTCACAGTGTGAGCGAGTAGTGAAATGAAGGGAAGCAGCTCTCGTACGAGTGCTGCGGCCCCTTCAAAACAGCTGATTTGCGGGTCCCGGGAGACACATCAGCTATTGATGGCCTATCCTGTGGATAGGCCATCAATGTTTAGGGACTGCACAACCCCTAAGCCTACGATGTAGCAGGCTTAAGGGGCCCATGAGACAGGATCACAGATTGTGTGATGCTGTCTGCTGGGCCTTGTATCTAAGCCAATCACATGGTAGGCTTAGATACATGGCCCATGCGTGATCCTGTCTGCTGGGCCCTGTATCTAAGCCAATCACATGGTAGGCTTAGATACATGGCCCATGCGTGATCCTGTCTGCTGGGCCCTGTATCTAAGCCAATCACATGGTAGGCTTAGATACATGGCCCATGTGTGATCCTCTCTGATGGGCCCTGTATATAAGCCTACTACACTGTAGGTTTAGATACAGGGCCCCAGCACACAGTAATCTTATACTGTATAAGATTACTGTCTGCTGGACCCTGTATCTAAGCCTACGTTGTGGTAAGCTTAGATACAGGGTCCCACAGACAGTATCACACATGGGCCCTGTATCTAAACCTAACACATGTGTTACTAATCGTTTTTATTGTGTGTTTTCTTACAGGTTCGGTCGTTGGACTACGGCGGATTCCAGGACTACTTCGATGACGGCTTTTTTTTTATTATCAATAAAATGGTTAATGAGGGTTGTGTGGGTTTTTTTTTATTTCAATAAAATATTTTTTCTATGTCTTTGTGTTCTTTTTAAACTATATTACTACCGCCTTAGTAATGGCCGCCGGCTGATTGACAGTATTCATTGCAGAGGCCAACACTAACCCCCTTTATTACCCCGGTACCCACGGCCACCAGGGGTGCTGGGAAGAGCCGGGTACCATCCAGTACTTGACCATCTGTAGTGATGGTCGGCCACTGGGGTGGCCGCAGGCTGGTATTATCAGGAGGGGAAAGGCCAGATACAGTGGCCCTTCCCACCCTGGTAATGCTAGGCTGCTGCTTTATTGTATCTGGCTGGTTATGAAAAATGGGGGGACCCCACGTCATTTAAAAAAAATATAAAAAAATTGGAAAGAACGATGTCGGGTCCCCCCCCAATTTTCATAACCAGCCGGATACAACACAGCAGCAGAAGGCAGCATTACCAGGGTGGGAAGGGCCACTGTTTTTGGCCTTCCCCAGCCTAATACTACCAGCCTGCGGCCACCCCGGTCACTGCAGATGGTCGGGTACTGGTTCGTACCCGGCTCTTCCCAGCACCCCTGGTGGCGGTGGGTACCGGGGTAATAATGGAGGTTAGTGTTAGCCTCTGCACCGTCTAACATTAAGCCCCGCCTTAGTAATGGAGATTGTCAATCAGCCGGCGGCCATTACTAAGGCGGTGATAATAAAGTTTCAAAAGATACAAGCACATAGAAAAAATATTTTATTGAAATAAAAAAACACAACCCTCATTAACCATTTTATTGAGAATAAAAAAACGCCGTCATTGAAGTCCTCGAATCTGAACTCCAACAACCGAACCTGTAAAAAAACACAAACACACAAAAATAATCAGTAACACATAAAGAAGCAAAACAATTATTATTCTTACCTTTCCTGGGTCCAGCGCTGGAGCCGCAATGTCAGCGAGCTGAGCCCTGTATCTAATCCAATCATGTGTGATACTGTCTGCTGGGCCCTGTATCCAGTGGCGTAACTACCGCCGTAGCAGCAGTAGCGGTTGCTACGGGGCCCGCGGCATGAGGGGGCCCGTTTCGCCCGCCGGCACGGGCCCCCACCATGGCCGGAGGCTCCGCTAGCAGCTGCTGTGGCTGCTACAGCGGGACGCCACTGAACACTACGGTATCTAGGTATCTCCCCGCTCTGCCATTAACTGGTTCCCGACCGCTGGCTGTATTTTTACGGCCAGCGGTCAGGGTCCTTAAAACCCGAGCCATAGACTTTCTACGGCTCGGGTTTTAACTTGCTGCCCGCGCGATCGGGCAGCTGAATGTCGGGTCTCCAGCTGTCAGGGACTGCCGGGGACCCTGAGGAGAGAACAGAAGCAGCTTCCGCTGCTTCTGTCTTCTCTGATCACTTGTACACAGCGCTGAATGCGCGCTGTGTACAGGAATAGAGACAGCAGCAGCGGCGCTGTCTCTATTCCTCCCGGTGATCATGTGTCTGGTCACATGATCGCCGGGTGCCGTTAGTGACAGGTTGCTGCTGGGTCTTACTAGACCCAGCACAGCCCTATTAGTGACAATCGTCACTATGAGAGGGCTGATTTCCCCTGTAACTGGGGCTGCTGTGCAGCTCCAGTTACAGTGGAAAAACATGGTGTAAAAGAAAGAAAAAAAATATATCAAGTTCCCTAAAGGTCTTCTTTGAGCTTTGAGGGACAGACCATAGTAATAAAAAAATAATAAAGTAAAGTGCAAAAAAAAATGTAAATAATAAATACACATAAAATACCCACCCCAAAAAAAAACGTTCCCCCCGCCAATCATAGTTGTAACGCTAGCCCGGACCCTATTACCCTAATATAGACATGTAATATATTAAAATTTACGGTAGACAATGACGATCACAAATAAAAGGTCAATTTTTGGGTAAAACTATGTTATTACCAACAAAAAAAATAGCTGAAATGTAAAAAAGCTTATTTTTTTACTATTATTTTCAAACTTTATGAATAAAAATTCTAAAATAGCAAAAAAGGTGTGTATAAAAACGAAAACCTGCATTGTCTACGGAAAAAACGTCGCAAAAATCACGTCGTTAGCCCAACAAATAAAAAAGTTATAGCCATATAACTAACACGTGCTAAAAATGGCTAAACGGTGTCTGGAACTGAAGGCGCAAAATAGAGCAAAAGACATGTATCCCCTCTCCACAGGACATGTATCCCCTCTCCACAGGATCTCCACAGGACATGTATCCCCCCCCCCCTCTCCACAGGACATGTATCCCCTCTCCACAGGACATGTATCCCCTCTCCACAGGATCTCCACAGGACAGGGGATACATGTGGGATCGCTGGCAGGGATAGGGAGAACGGGGAACTGAAAGTCCCCTGAAGTTCTCCATCACAAACCTCGGACTTCCGGGGTCTGTGTCGGCAGCTCCGCAGAAATGAATGGAGCTCCGGTCGTGCTTCTGCGCATGCGTGACCAGCGCTCCTTTCATTTTTATTGAGCTGCGCAGACGCTGGAAGTCAGAGGTTTGTCATGGAGAAGTTCAGGGGACTTTCAGTCCCCCGTTCTCCCTATCGCTGCCAGCGATCACTCATGTATTCCCTATCCTGTGGAGATCCTGTGGAGAGGGGATACATGTATTTTGTAGGACACACTGTAGGTCGCATTTTTTTGGGAGGGGGGACGCTGTATGGCGTTCCCTACAGGGGGGGTGGCTGTATGGCGTTCCCTACGGGGAGGAGCTGTATGGCGTTCCCTACGGGGGGGGCTGTATGGTGTTCTCTACAGGGGAGGGGCTGTATGGCGTTCCCTACAGGGGGGGCTGTATGGCGTTCTCTACAGGGGGGGCTGTATGGCATTCTCTGCAGGGGGCTGTATGGCGTTATCTACAGGGGCGCTGTGTGGCGTTATCTACAGGGGGGCTGTATGGCGTTATCTACAGGGGGGCTGTATGGCGTTCTCTACAGAGAGGGGGCTGTATGGCGTTATCTACAGGGGGGGCTGTAAAAAAGGCACTATCTACAAGGGGGGGGTTGTGTGACACCCAGGGGACGGGGGGCCCCAGTCAAAAGTTTGCTATGGGGCCCAGTCTTTCCTAGTTACGCCCCTGCCTGTATCTAATCGTATCATGTGTGATACTGTCTGCTGGGCCCTATATCTAATCCTATCATGTGTGATACTGTCTGCTGAGCCACTGTATCAAATCCTATCATGTGTGATACTGTCTGCTAGGCCCTATATCTAATCCAATTATGTGTGATACTGTCTGCTGAGCCACTGTATCTAATCCTATCATGTGTGATACTGTCTGCTGGGCCCTATATCTAATCCAATCATGTGTGATACTGTCTGCTGGGCCCTATCTCTAATCCTATCATGTGTGATACTGTCTGCTGAGCCGCTGTATCTAATCCTATCATGTGTGATACTGTCTGCTGGGCCCTATATCTAATCCTATCATGTGTGATACTGTCTGCTTAGCCACTGTATCTAATCCTATCATGTGTGATACTGTCTGCTGGGCCCTATATCTAATCCTATCATGTGTGATACTGTCTGCTTAGCCACTGTATCTAATCCTATCATGTGTGATACTGTCTGCTGAGCCAATGTATCTAATCCTATCCATAGTTTATAGGGTCGTAGTGCTATAGATATGCTATGCTGTCTCCTATACACACATTTTTTTTGGGCGGTCACATATGTATTGGGGCTATTTCCCCTGACATTTTAAGCCCTGAGGGTATGTTCACACGGCAGCGTCCGTTACGGCTGAAATTACGGTGCTGTTTTCAGGAGAAAACAGCACCATAATTTCAGCCGTAATGGCATGTGCAGGCGTTTTTCGCTGCGTCCATTACGGACGTAATTGGAGCTGTTTTTCCATGGAGTCCATGGAAAACGGCTCCATTTACGTCTGAAGAAGTGACAGGCACTTCTTTGACGCGGGCGTCATTTTTACGCGCCGCCTTTTGACAGCGGCGCGTAAAAAAAATGACCGTCGGCACAGAACATCGTAAGACCCATTCAAATGAATGGGCAGATGTTTGCCAACGCTTTTGAGCCGCATTTTCGGACGTAATTCAATGCTAAAACGCCCGAATTACGTCTGTAAATAGGGTGTGTGAACCCAGCCTTAGTGACGCCCCGGCTGCTAGTGCTGCATTGTTGGGTCACTTAGCAGACCCAGCGATGCAGCTGAAAGCTGCGGACCGTCGGCCATGAGGAGTTTGTGGGGGGGGGGGGGCGGCCCAATAAGAACTTTTGCATCGGGGCCCATGAGCCTTTAGCTACGCCCCTGGATGTGCAGCAACTGAAACTATGGATACTGGAAGCCTGTGCTAGCATTTCTTCTGCGGTGTTGCTATCAGTGTGTGAAGAGTGGGAGAAGAGGGTTGCATTGACAATCCAACACAATGGGCAGCACTTTGAACACATTTTATAAGTGGTCAGAAAGTTGTAAATAACTCATGAAAGAATAAAGTAACGTTAAAACCAAGCACACCATTGTTTTTCTTGTGAAATTCTCGATAAGTTTGATGTGTCACTTGACCCTCTTCCCATTGAAAAAACTAAAGTTGGATACAAAATGGCCGACTTCAAAATGGCCGCCATGGTCAACACCCAGCTTGAAAAGTTTCCCCCCTCCCATATACTAATGTGCCACAAACAGGAAGTTAATATCACCAACCATTCCCATTTTATTTAGGTGTATCCATATAAATGGCCCACCCTGTACTGTGTGGAGGGCAGTTATGGGGGTATTATACTGTGTGGAGGGCAATTATGGGGGCATTTTACGGTGTAAGGGCAGCTATAGGGGCGTTATACTGTATGGGGGCAGCTATGGGGCATTACACAGTGTGGGATGTACGATATGGACATTATACTGTGTAGGAGGCACTATAGGGACATTATACTGTATGGGGACTGCTATAGGGGCATTATACTGTGTGGGGGCACTAATAGGTTATTATACTATGTAGAGGCAGCTATGGGGGCATTATTCTGTGTGGGGCCAATAAGAGGTAATTATACTGTGTGGGGGTCACTGAGGGGTTATACTGCGTGGGGGAAGCTATGGGAGCATTATTCTGTATGGGGGGAAACCATAGGGGCATTGTCCGGTGTGGGAGCAGCTATAGGGGAATTATCCTGTGTGGGAGCATCTATAGGGGCATTACCCTGTGTGGGGGCAGCTATAAGGGCATTATACTGTGTGGGTGCAGCTATAAGGGCATTATACTGTGTGGGGCAGCTATAAGGGCATTATACTGTGTGGGGGCCACTAAGGGGTCATTATACTGTGTAGGTTGGGGCCCACTCAGGTGTGTTTTGCCCCCCACCTGTGCTAAAGTCCTAGCAATGCCACTGTGGATACATGATACAGGATAACGCTATGGAACCTTTGCAGACTAACACAGGGAGAGACACATGGCCTGCCTTAGCTACAAGCGACCAGTGCGGTCGCACAGGGCGCCAGTCACCATGCTGTAAGGGGGTCAGTGGGTAAATATGCCCCGCGCTGCTGCTACTGCTCGGGGCGCCAGCGGGTCAGATGTCATTCACTGACCTCAATACTGGCTGCCCCGCGTCGCGTCTACCGCTCATCAGCTCACCCTCCTCGTCTTACGTCCTGAATGATGATCAGGCGTGATGACATCGCTCAGGATGCAAGACAGGGAAGAGACTATCTTCCCATGCGTTTCTGGTCTGGTATGAACCGCTATTGCCCCAGGGCTCAGCTCCAGAAGCATCAGTGGGGACAGTGCAATATTTGTGAAAAGCCCAGCAGGTCAGTCAGACTGTTGGCTTTGGTTGTATGGGGGCACTGATTGGGGTCTAAAAAGGGCAAAAATGGCAAATGAGCAGAGGATTCAGTGTCCATTTCCCACTTATTGCCCCTTTAGTGTCCTTATGTTCAGTGCCCCTTCGATGCCCAATTGCCATTTATTGCCTATTTATTGTTCTTCTGTAACAAAGGGTGCTAAAGGGGCAGTAAATGGCAAATAGGCATCAAGGAGGCACTGAATGTAAGGACAATAAAGGTAAAATAAGTGGCAAATGGGCACCAAGGTGGTACTGAACAACACTGTTAATAAATGGCAGATGGGCACATTGTTCAGTTCCTCCATAGTGCACAATTACCATTTGTTGCCTTTTTAGACCCTGTACACATTACGTTAATGAGAACCTTTCACCTCCCCATACATGTGCAGCTGAGTGCAGCATGTAATGGGGAGGGCTGCACAAAATCTGGGGTACTTTACAGGTTTTTTTCCTACCTCCCTCCGTTATTTAGATATTGGTGCCATTATATTTGGCGCCTGATATTTAAATAACCCCCTGAACAGTCAACAGGGTGTGTACTGTCAAGGAGGCATGTTACTATGGCTGTGACACTGTCCAATCACTGTCGCTCACTCTTCAGCTTTTAAGATTAGTCTTCTGCCGAACTGGCAAGGGGGCATGTCACTGCTATGGACAGTGTAAAGAGTTGTGGAGAGGAGAGCGTGCATGCGCGCTCTCATCTCTTCAGCTCTTGTGAGAGATCAGTCTTGTACTTTGTCTGCCGAACTGGCAAGGGTGCGTGTCACTGCTACGGACAGTTTTAAAAGAGCTGGGGAGCGCTTACGCTGTCAGTAGCAGAGACACGCCCCCTTGCCAGTTCGGCAGAAGACTGATCTTCAAAGCTGAAGAGTGAGAGAGCATGCGCGCCCCCTTACGCCCCCTCTTCTTAGGTCCATCAACATTTTCTTCAGGCTCCCAAGATATCTCCTTAGGAACAAAACCCTTCCAATCCACCAGGTAAGAGGTCTTCCCTTCTAACTTTTTGTAGTCCAAGATCTCCTTGACCTCAAAGACATCAGAAGAACCACTGGGAGCAGTTGCAGAGCCAGGAGATTTACTATACTGGTTGAGGACCACAGGTTTCAGAAGAGACATATGGAAGGAATTTGGAATCTTGAGAGTAGGGGGGTAGATGTAGCTTGTATAACAAATGGTTGATCTGTTGCAGGACTTCAAAGGGACCAAGAAATCTAGGAGAGAATTTGTAGGAGAGAATTTTCAGACTAATATTTTTTGAAGATAACTAGAACTTAACTCCGGGAAGAAGCTGAGGAGGAGGTCTTCTTTTCCTATCGGCATATTTCTTCATGTGATTCACTGCCGCAAGGATCGCAGGCTTGGTTTGCTGCCAGACTTAAAGAAAACTTCCGATAGAAAAATTAGCTGAAGGCACTTGAGATGTAGCCAGTACAGGAAGAGGGACACGTGGATGTTGGCTGTAAACAATAAAAAATTGAGATGTCGCAGTAGACTCAATCATGTCATTATTGTAAGAAAATTCGGCCCATGGAAGAAGATGCACCCAGCTGTCGTGTTGAACAGCTACAAAATGATGAAGATAATTTTCAAGCACTTGGTTAAAGGGGTTATCCGGGGACCAAAAATTGCATTGCAATAATATCTTTATGTGAAACTAAGTAACTTACTAATATACTTTAATTAAAAATTCTGTACTAAATGGTGCAGTTCAAACCTCATGAATTATTCAGGAAGTGCTGGAGCTTTTCTAATAGTGATGATGCTCCGACACGGCCCCACATGACTGAGCTCTTGCTACATGTGCTGTTCGTGAACATGACCGCAAGGGGCTGTCACATTGCCTATTGCTTGAGTCCCGAGCAGAGCATCCGCTAGCGCTTTGCTCGGGACTCCGGCACTGCTTCCGACGTCCATATTTGGTAAATTCAGGGGTTTCAGCTGATGCTCTGCCTGGGGACTCCACAACTTCTGCCCACGTCATTGTCACTGTCCATATATGGACAATGACGTTGGCAGCAGTACTAGAGTGCCCGAGCAGAGCATCAGCTGATGCTCTGCTCCAGGACTCCAGTACTGGTGCCGATATCACTGTCCACAACATCTTTGGGCAGCTTGGGCGACCAGTAGGGACGAGAAATAAAGTCTCGAGTCTTACGAATACCAGAATGCTCTGCCAACTTCGAATTATGACCCCAGATGAGAATTTTCTTCCTGTCAGTAGGACGAACAAATATTTTCCCATGAGGAATGTCTTTAATCTACAGAGGGTTAACAGGAATAATCCTGGAAAGGTCAATAATATTCTGAGGATCCTCTTCAGAGTTATCTGTCTCAAATGAACGAGACAGTGAATAAGCCTTTATATTTTTATCAATAAGACGGAAATGGAGTAGAAATTGGAATCTGGCAAAGAATAGCGACCATCTGGCTTGACGAAGGTTCAGGCGTTGTGCAGACTGTAAATAAGTGAGGTTCTTGTGTAGATGATAATAGGATGAGAAGTCCCCTATAGCAAATGCCTCCACTCTTCTAAAGCTAATTTAATGACAAGTAACTCACGGTCCCCAATGGAGTAGTTTATTTCTGCAACAGAGAAGAGTTTTGAGAAGAAGCCACAGGAAACCGCCTTACCCAGTGGCGTAACTACCGCCGTAGCAGCCGTAGCGGCTGCTACGGGGCCCGCGGCATGAGGGGGCCCGTGTCGCCCGCCAGCACGGGCCCCCACCATGGCCGGAGGCTCCGCTAGCAGCCGCTATGGCTGCTACAGCGCGACGCCACTTAACACTATGGCAGAGCAAGGAGGCATCTCCCCGCTCTGCCATTAAACAAAAGACATGTATCCCCTCTCCACAGGACAGGGGATACATGTGTGATCGCTGGCATTGATAGGGAGAACGGGGGACTGAATGTCCCCTGAAATTCTCCATCACAAACCTCGGACTTCCGGTGTCTGTGTCGGCAGCTCCGTAGAAATGAATGGAGCGCCGGTCGCGCTTGTGCGCATGCGTGACCAGCGCTCCTTTCATTTTTATTGAGCTGCCGACACAGACACCGGAAGTCAGAGGTTAGTCATGGAGAACTTCAGGGGACTTTCAGTCCCCCGTTCTCCCTATCAATGCCAGCGATCACACATGTATCCCCTATCCTGTGGATAGGGGATGCATGTTATTTGTAGGACACACTATAGGTCGCATTTTTTTTGGGGGGGGGCCTGTATGGCGTTCCCTACAGGGGGGGGAGCCCTGTATGGCATTCCTTGCAGGGGGTGCTGTATGGCGTTCTCTGCATCGGGGGGCTGTAAGGCGTTCTCTGCATCGGGGGCTGTATGGTGTTCCCTGCAGGGGGGGCTGTATGGCGTTCCCTGCAGGGGGGGCACTGTATGGCGTTCCCTGCAGAGGGGGGCGCTGTATGGCGTTCCCTGCAGGGGGGGGCGCTGTATCGCGTTCCCTGCAGGGGGGGCACTATATGGCGTTCCCTGCAGGGGGGGGCGCTGTATGGCGTTCCCTGCAGGGGGGTGGCGCTGTATGGCGTTCCCTTCAGGGGGGCGCTGTATGGCGTTCCCTACAGGGGGGGCTGTATGGCGTTCCCTACAGGGGGGGCTGTATGGCGTTCCCTACAGGGGGATCTGTATGGCGTTTTCTACAGGGGGGGCTGTATGGCGTTCCCTACAGGGGGATCTGTATGGCGTTTTCTACAGTGGGGGCTGTATAACGCCATACAGTCCCCCCTGTAGATAACGCCACACAGCCCCCCTGTAGATAACGCCACACAGTCCCCCCTGTAGATAACGCCACACAGCCCCCCTGTAGATAACGCCACACAGTCCCCCCTGTAGATAACGCCACACAGTCCCCCTGTAGATAACGCCACACAGTCCTCCCTGTAGATAACGCCACACAGTCCCCCCTGTAGATAATGCCACACAGTCCCCCCTGTAGATAACGCCACACAGTCCCCCCTGTAGATAACGCCATACAGTTCCCCTCTGTAGATAACGCCATACAGTCCCCCTGTAGATAACGCCATACAGACCCCCTCTGTAGATAACGCCATACAGTCCCCCCTGTAGATAACGCCATACAGTCCCCCTCTGTAGATAATGCCATACAGTCCCCCCTGTAGATAACGCCATACAGTCTACAGGGGGGGCTGTATGGCGTTATCTACAGGGGGGGCGCTGTATGGCGTTATGTACAGCGGGGCTGTATGGCGTTATCTACAGGGGGGACTGTATGGCGTTATCTACAGGGGGGCTGTATGGCGTTATCTGCAGGGGGGACTGTATGGCGTTATCTACAGGGGGGGCTGTAAAAAAGGCACTATCTACAAGGGGGGGTTGTGTGACACCCAGGGGAAGGGGGGCCCCAGTCAAAAGTTTGCTATGGGGCCCAGTCTTTCCTAGTTACGCCCCTGGCCTTACCCTTGGAGTTTCTTTGAAAAAGGAGTGCTCCAGCACTAATGGAAGAAGCATCAACCTCCAACGAGAATTGCCGAGAAACATCAGCATGGTGAAGAACGGAGGCAGAAGTGATGGCCCTCTTGAGGTTGGTGAATGCCAACTCTGCTTTAGGGATCCAGACTTTAGTGTTCACGCCCTTCTTGGTGAGAGCAGAGATAGGAGCGGTAGGTGAAGAGAAGTTCTGGATGAACTGGCGCTAGAAATTTGCGAAGCCAAGGAAGATGGACTTCACTTTCTCCGGATCTATCTGGAGTCCATTATCGGAAACTATATAGCCCGGAAAGGGCAAGGTTTTCCTTTCGAATATGCACTTTTCTAGTTTGGCGCAGAGGTTATTCCCCCTTAAATGCGACAGGACTTGGCGAACATGCTTCCGGATGAGGTGTCAGATCTGGTGAATAGATCAAGATATCGTCCAGATATACCACCACACAGACATGCAGTAAATCCTGGAATATGTCGTTCACAAATTCCTGGAACACAGCTGGAGCGTTACACAATCCAAAGGACATCACGAGATATTCGTAGTGACCGTCTCTGGTGTAGAATGCGGTTTTCCATTCATCACCGGATAGCGATCAAGTTGTAAGCCCCGCGTAGATCCGGCTGTGTGAAAATCTTGGCTCCACGTATTCTGTCGAAGAGCTCTGAGATAAGCAGTAAGGTGTACTTGTTCTTGACAGTGATTTGGTTCAAACCACGATAATCGATACAAGGCCGGAGAGATCCATCTTTCTTTTCCACAGCTGGAGAAGTAGATTTCCTGACAAACCCCCTCTCAAGGTTCTCCTTGGCGTGTGCCGACATGGCTTGGGTTTCAGGCAAGGAGATAGGATAAACCCGTCCACGAGGAGGTGAAGCTTCGGGGAGCAATTTAATCGTACAGTCGTAATGACGATGGGGAGGCAGGACCTCAGTCTCCTTCTTTCTGAAGACATCCACATAACAGGCATGCTGTGGAGGCACACTAGAGTTTGACTGAGGTACCGGGGACTGGACAGAACGAACCTGAGGCAGGCAGCGGTGTAGACATCAGGATTCCAGTCGAGGACAGGAGCGTGTTGGCGAAGCCATGGTACTCCCAGCAGGATTCGGTAAATAGCTTTAGGCAGAACATAAAAGGCTATTTGTTACAAGTGTAGAACACCCACTTGAAACTTCAAAGGTTCTGTGATGGAAAGAATTGGGTCTGGCAGAGGTTGACCATTCACAGAAGCAACTGCTAGAGTTTTCTCCAGAGGAGTCATGGGCAAGTGGAGACCATCTACAAAGAGCTGATGGATGAAGTTCGCAGCCGCTCCAGAATCAGGGATAAATGGAAACAGAATGTGATTCTTCACCAGAGGAGATTGTCACAGGAATCGATAATTTGGGAGAGAATTTTGCAGAAGGCTGTGGTCCACCTAGGGTAGTCTCTTCTATCAACCCTAGGTGCTGGAGTTTCACAGCTTCTGGGGACATTAACGCACAAACTGACCCTTGTGGCAACAGTACATACTTAGCGGAGCATCTGAGCTGCCGCTCCTGTTCAGACAGCCTAACTCTGTCAACCTGCATAGGATCTTCCAGGGCGACAACTGGCGAGGGTAGCAAGGGTCTCTGGAGGTGCCAGTCTGCAGGAGCTTCTTTCACAATGAACTGGGCGTGTTCTTGGAACCTCTTGTTGATACGTGTAGCCAAAAGGATAAGAGCATCCAAGTTAGAAGGGAGATCACTACCTGCCAGTTCATCCTTAACCTTACTTACTATTCCCTGCCAGAAGGTTGCCATCAAGGCCTTGTTGTTCAAGGAGAGTTTGGCTGCAAAAGTGAAAAACTGTGTGGCATACTCCCCTACTGTCGACTCTCCTTGGCAGATTGTCAGAAGTGAAGCAGCGGCAGAAGACGTACAGTCCTGTTCTGCAAATTGTAACGTCCGCGGTCGCAGACCGCAGACTCCTATCATCCTGCAGACGTCTTCCTCCCCAGAGATGCCAGCACATGCGGCCGTCCGGTCCTGCAGTGACCACTAGGGCGCACGCTCAAGCTCATTCCCGGCCTTAATGGGCCAGAGCACACACATGTTTTAGATTGACTGATTGCTCCCATGATCACCCTGGACTATAAGAAGGGCCCTGCTCCTTCCTTCATTGCCTGAGCTTTGTTGTGTTACCCGTGTTAGTCTTTGCAAATGGTCCCTTAGTGTTTTCCAGTACCCAGTGTTCCCATTCCTGCTACCTGTATCCCATGCTACCTTGTTCCTGTGCTGTAAAAAGTTGGAGTCACGTTGTGCTGTATATTATGCCTTCCGTGTTACACTGTGCCTGTTGTCTGATTGCTGGCAAGGTCCCATCCGAGCGTACCCCCGCTACTATCTGAAGTTACCACAGGTACCCTTATCCGAACTATAGACTTTGACTTGGTATCCTGTTGGCCAGCTGCTATCCCGCTATGGCGGTACGGCCCAGTGGGTCCACGCACCTATCGTGACACAAATACTGTGCGGAAAGTCTCTAAGAACTGCTGCAGGTTGGAAGACTCCGGCCGCTCACGTTCCCAGAAAGGGTTCGCCCATGCCAGAGCTTTGCCAGAGATTAGGGAGACAATAAAGGCAACTTTGGTCAGATCAGAAGGCAAAAGATGTTCATGCAGCCAGGGGCGTAGCTAAAGGCTCATGGGCCCAGATACAAAAGTTTTTCTTGGGCCCCCCCATTCAAACTTCTCATGGCCAAAGGCTCGCAGCTTTCAGTGACCCAACTATGCAGCACTAGTAGCCAGGGGCGTAATGAAGGTCTTAAAACTTCAAGGGAAATAGCCCCAATACATATGTCTCCCCACAAAAAAAATGTATATATGTATGTGTATGTATATATACTGCTAAATCTACTTACAATAGTGAGGTTCTTAGCACACATTTTGATCAAATTCTGTGAGCCCACTTGCCACGACAAGGCGTCCTCTATGAGGTGGGTACCTACACTGCACATACACCCAGAACAGGGACTAAGCCTACATATAATTGTGGATGGTAGGAACCAACATTAAACAAATTAAAATCACCCAGGGAAGAATGGGAGGAGTGCAAGATCAAAAAATGGAGGCAGTCACTAACCCAACATATATGAATCACATAAAAAACACAAAAGTTTGAACAGCACATTCCAGCAAAATGAAACAAAACGTATCTACAGGTGCAATAACGCCTGTGACTGCAAATTTATACAGCACACCTTTTCACAGTGTGCTGTCGCCATTTTCTTTTGTGTTGTATAAATTTGCAGTCACAGGCGAATGTGCTGTTCAAACTTTTGTGTTGTTTATACACATACATATCTGTTGCATTCACAGCCGCGTGGATTACTCTCCCCTCGATGGCCGTAGCAATGGACTTGTGAGCGCTGGCCTGCATCTCCTCCACCGGAGACTGCCAGCACTCACTTCCGCTCCACACTGCTGTGTCCCGTAGGGTGCGTGCGCATGCTCGCGCCCGGCCTTAAAGGACCAGTGCGCGCACATGTAAA
Source organism: Rhinoderma darwinii (assembly GCF_050947455.1). Lineage (NCBI taxonomy): Eukaryota > Metazoa > Chordata > Amphibia > Anura > Rhinodermatidae > Rhinoderma > Rhinoderma darwinii. Next base: position 84,393,189 of record NC_134691.1, read on the forward strand.
ACATCATTAATTAGCCCATGATCACCCTGGACTAAAAGAAGGGCTCTGCCCTTTTACTCCTTACATGAGCGTTGCTTGTATTCCTTTGTTAGTCTTGCAAATGGTCCGGTAGTCGTATCCTGTTCCCTGTGTTTCCGTGCCCTGCTACCCATATCCTGTATCTGTTAAGAATCTGCCAGGCACAGCTTCTGTATCCACGCCCATAGGTAATCAGTCTGCACCTGCTTCTATGTCTGTGAGACTGATTCCATCTTCCACCATTCAGGATGGCAGGCTTAGGAGTGGGAGAGCCTATCACAGCCTGGCCAGACGGAGCTAGCTCCCGCCCACTGTCTATTTATACCTGCCTTTCCTGTTCCTCCTTGCTTGTGATTCTTCTCTGATGGTTTCCTGGCCCTGCTGCAGCTTCTTGAACTACTTGTCCCTGCTTCGTATTGACCCTGGCTTACTGACTACTCTTCTGCTCTGCGTTTGGTACCTTGTACACTCCTGGTTTGACTCGGCTTGTTCACTACTCTCCTGCTCTGCATTTGGCACCTCGTACTCTCCTGGTTTGACTCGGCTCGTTT